>NC_056739.1:1604498500-1604693500 GCF_019279795.1 Protopterus annectens
TAATCTATTTCTGCTTTCTAACAGAAAACTGTGTAGGTGTAATGTGTCCTGGCTTTGTGTGTACATCTGCAAATTGGATAATTCTAAGAGTAAATGCATAGTCTAGTAAGTAATTTTATGAACAAGTTAGAATCATTTACGTAGCATTATAAAAGGAAAATTGGGCCATGGATCTGTTTGTGGGATACAGAGGTAATTCAGCTAAACAGTTGCTCCAGATAGTTTGCCGGTGTAATAATTGCTCTGGTTATATTATTTGCTTGATTAACAAGTATCGTTTAAAGGGAAGGGAGTCAGAGATGTAAAAACTGGGAAGTAGAATTCAGAAAATGGAAAAGATAAAGAGAATGGCTGAATATACCTCCAAAATGTTAAAGGTCATTTGGTGTTATGAATCATGACATGATGTAATGTGTGAGCTTAAAAATTAACACTGTAATGTGATCTAGTATAAAAAAACTAAAACTAAATATTAAAATACTTGCAAATGGTGGAACTGGAAAAAAACATCTTTGATAAAGAAATACTGATTAAGAAATGTTGTCTTTTTCAAAGACTTCTTCAAAACAATTAACAAAAATCAGTAAATCATTTAAATATGCTCCCAAAATGTGCATGTGACTTGTTTTACTAAATTAGAAATCTAAATTCACAATGTTACACAGCCATCAATTAAAATGTCTGATATTATATAACACCCATTAAAATCAAATACTGTAAAAAAATATTAATACTTCAAGAAAAGCAATGAAGCTTGATTGCATTTTAAGAATTTATTAAAAATATGCAACAATAACTCATAAAAATGAATATGCAGTAGAGCAAGGAGAGAATGTCCTGTCATAATCTCATTATGGAGGTCAAGATTTAAGAAGACTTTTGATGCTGGCATGTTTGTAGTATTATAGTGTCATAGCAGAATACCAGTCTAGCAACCAAAGGGTCCTTTTTAAGCGTAGCCATGCTTCCCAATAAAATTTGACAGGTATTGTCTCCCAAAGATTTTCTGAGGTTCTATATATACTTCTTCTCTCTAATAGAGACACAGGTGTCAGAGCAGGGGTATATGTATGGTTCCCTGTCTACTGATCCAAGTTTCACTTGAATAAGTACAGGTTGAGCTCTGCTTCATAAGGATGGGAAGCCTGTTGTAGAGAAAGGGGAGCCTCTGATCCTCACACCTGTTCCTCTAACATGTTTTATTTATGTTTCAGACAAGGTTAAGGTCTCTGGACTGGGTGTTGCTTTGTAGGCCAGGCTTAGGTCGTCTCTCAGCAGCCTGTAGGAGACCACATATGTAAGTACAATTCTTTAAGGCAGTCTGCATAGGACTTGTTTTCCACACCATGTATTATTTTTGTGAGGAATCTTTGAAGGCACACCAGTTGTTGCATATGCATGGCCAGATACATACTGAAGGCGGTGCTGTATTCAGTGATCAGTCTTATAAGAGCAACAGTACAATGAAATGATGACATATTTAGACCCAGATGCCACACCTCTGCATGTAAGTTGTGGAATGTAGAATTATTTCCTCACTACAGTAGGCACATTGTGGTCAAATGCCAAATCACTGCCTACATGCATTCCTAAATCTCAGATGACAGAGTCTATTCTTAGAGGTATATTGTCAATGTAATAGTTTGCTGGGATGGCTATCTTTGGAAAATATATATTGATCCACTTTTTGTCATTGAATTTTAGAGCGTGACTCTGGCACCAGTTATTAGTCTGTGTCAGGCCTTCTTGAAGGATATTTCTGCCTTTTGGGGAATCATTTGCAAATCATTTGCAAATCTTTTCAGCCAGAGGACCATGATGTTAGCCTTGACTTCAGAGAAGTAGATGCCAAACAGTAATGGCTCCAGCACTGAGATCTGCAGTTTCCAACTAGTAACCAGCCTTTTTGTGGAAGGAGACTCCTGTATTCTATTTTCTCGTGTCCTGTCTGTAAGCCAGCTGGCTATACAGTCGATGATGTAGGGGATTATAGTTTTAACTAGTTTAGTGAACTTTTCTGCAATACCTGACTGAAGTATAATGTCAAATAGTTTGGCCAGATGGAGACAGGCAGTATGTACTGTTTTGCTCTTGTTCATGGCTTTGGTGAGCTTCTCAGAGAAGTCTACAAGTATGAATTGGCAAGACCTATCCGTGACAACTTGAACTGATCTGGGTCCAATGTCTGTAGGTTCTTTTGTTGTTATTTCAGATATCCATGATTATTCTCTCTGTATCTTTGCATATCAGGCTGATCAGTCTTATGGGTCGATAATTCCCTGAGCTCAACCTGGGTCCATAGATGACCTACCCCTTTGAAGTAGGATAACCATTGTAGTCCTCCTCCATTCATTTGACATGAAACATGTTTGGAGGCTGCTGTTAAATATTGTTTCTAGTTATCCCAATAATTCATGTTTTATGATAATAAAGATGCTTCCTGGGATATTATCAGGACTCGTCTATGCAGTATTCTTGGCCTTGGACAATGCCTTGAGCACCTGCTCTCTGGTGATACTTGGAGGACTTATGGATGTGGGTATATCTCGAGAGGCATCTTGGGAGAAAAAGTGGTAAAACTGGAGATACATTTTTCATCCTGGAGGCTTACTGCATCTTTTGGCTCCAAATACAGACCACCATTTACAATTAATTTTGGACATTCAAATCTGAAAACATTGTAGGACTGAGGGCTAATTTCCAGAGAAGTTTCTTTTCTTTATTATTTCTTTCTTTATTTATTTAATTATTACTATTTATTTTCTTTATTATTAATTTATTATTAAAGTCATCCCCTCTCACATGAAAATATAACCTTTCAACCATGCTACACAAAAATTTTTTTAATGAGCTGATATTTTTGTGATTGTCAAGCAAATCATTGCTGTTCTCACAAGTTTTTTATATAACTATGTTCATATGCAAGGTTCTGCTAACTTTCTCATAGACTTCCTCAAACAGAGACCATCACAATCAAAACACTGGGTTTCATAAACAATACCAATCATATTATAGTTATAAAACCTATTTATGTTAATAGCCTTGCCCTGAAGTGGTATGTGCATGTATGGTCCTTTGCTGATAAAACTAAAATAGGAAGAATATCCATATTAAAGCATTCTGGTATGTCTACCTACTTATCACTTATACTCATTCTAATTGTGTTTCTTTGTTTGAGTAATACCTTAAAATTCCTACTATTTTTAACACATTTCTGGTTCTCTTATACCACTATTTGTGCATTGGATACCTTAAAATATTTTCCAGCTATCTACTATAGTCTTTCTGATAGGCCAAGAATCTACAGTATATACAGTAGAATATTAAATTAACTGTAACAGCTCTTAAAATCAGCTGATACACATCTCATCTCTTATCCAGTACCTGTTCAATGATATTATTCAGCCAGGATTCACAATAACACTATCATGTTGCTTCTTCAGAATTGTGTTAGTAGTTCTAACAAACTGTCCCTTTTTATATGCCTTGTTTATTATCTAAGGGATCAAAACTATCAAAGTGCAAGCATGAATTTTCAAATTCACTTTGCATATAGTTAAATGTATTTATCTTATCTTATTTATGTATTTATGTATTTATTTATTTATTTATTTATTTACACTTTGTTAATTGGGTTAGTCCCGATAGGGCGATGACATCTTTTCAGGGTGGAGACCTGAGGTGTTATTCATACTGACTATGGGAAATTTTGCCAGGGCTCTGTGGAACTTCCCCTACTCTTTTTGATATATGCCATGGGTTCTTTTACATGCACCTGAACTACCACAAACTCAGGCAGGTACGGTCTTCTTTTAACATCTCATCCAAAGGATGCCACACTCAGGAGTGCAGCACCCTCTTTATGTCACCTAATTTATTGCTTATGTCAGTATAAATCATTAATCCTTAAAGACGTGATTCATTTAAAATATCTGTATTGTGTTTCAATTAATGTAAGAGAAACTGAAATTCCTGCACAGTCACTAACCTAACAATTGTCAACCATTTATATACCAGCATGTGTTCCTATTGTGTCATAATTAAATTTGCAAATGCCAGACACTGGTCCCCCCACCACTGCTTTTTTTCTGTCTGAAATGCTTTTAAAAATACAAAAAAAGTTGCTTAAAATCATGTATATTAGTGTGGAATCCAGACTGATAACTTTATTGACAAATGTACATAACCTGGAAAGAAAATGACTAAATATATCCAAACCAGTATATTGGACTATAATACATTAGCATGGCGAGTTACTCTTATTAAGATAATAGATTTTCTAGACAAGGCCATCAGTGTCCTAACAAATGAAGGAACCTCAATTACAAGTAAACTAAGCTTGGCATCAAGAAATAATAGCAGCGTCTCAGTTCTGGATCCACTGGTATGGAGTGAATTGAATGAGTGGCATCTGCTTACCACCAGTTCTACAGAAGATAAAGGAACAGAGGAAAATGGGTTTCTGATGCCAGCAAGAGCAAAATATAAATGGATTCACACTTAGTCTTACAAATGGAATTATATGCACTAATTTGGGCGGGGTATGGAGACAGGTATGATAGTAAACAAGATAGCTGGAGTTTAAAGGAGAGGGAAGGGTTTGCTAGAACAAAGTTCCTGACAGAATGAGGTAAGCCTAGGCAAAAGTAGATATTGCATCCAATTACAAAAATATATATGTGTACTATAGGAAGGAAAGAGAGAGAGAGAGAGAGAGAGAGAGAGACAAATGGAGATGGAATGCAATATGTGTATAAATCATTAGGGAAGGAAGATTCTCTTGTTGGTAACAGTATCCTATGAAGTGAAAGCAGGATACATAGACCAGTGCAAATGGTGCCTTTATTTGAAATGAAGGAAGAAAGAGAAAAAAATGGCTACATACTGGCTACACTATCTGCTAGAAGGATTTCTGAATTGCAGGTGTTTCCAGGTAAATTGCTGTTTATTATTTTCCACAAGGACAGAACTATCCTTCACACCAGTCCAACCTTTCTGCACTAGATAGTGATTAGGCATTCAGTTTCTGGTATTTTATCCTACCCCACAGAGAAAGGAAAATAATTCTGTATACCCTAGACATGCTTAAGTAACTGAGATTTTACCCACCAAAGACTAAGGAAGTAAGAGGAACCACAGTAGCTCTTCATTGCCCTTACTAAAGGTAGAAAGTACAGGCCTGTGTCAGCTACAAGACACATTTTGCCATGACTGGGTAGGGAAAGTACAAAACAAGAAAAAAGGCAGGTGGATGCATGCCTGATAATGGGAGGGGATCCAGGTCTAAAAGTGAATTAAAGGGAAAAAGATTAATCAAGGCAGGCAAGTAGATCTCCACAGTAAAGGCCCCACACTTGCAGTACTCATTGCAAAACCCATAATTAAGACAAGCAGCAGCTTGAATAGCTCATACACACCAACTTACATCAGCAGCAGCCATAACACAATACTATAAAGTGTGAAAGCACCTCACACACATTTGTGTATTCCCATACACTCTGCACCAGTGGTGTATACAGACAGGGAACTTTTATTATGTACATGTTAGAGGCTTCCATAGCTTTGATCCACCAGCATGTGTTGGAGACTGAAGGTGGTGTGGAGGATGATGCACATGACCACTGCAGGCACCAGAGGAGGAGGAGAGTGTTCAGGCCCAGGATAACCTAACAGGGGCTACATGATCTGGAGATAGTAGAGCATTACAGGGTGGAAAGGGACACCCTACAGCAACTTGTGGAGCTGTACTGGCTACGCCTCAGAGCCAGAACAAACAGAGGGGAACCCATCCCAGTGGATATGAAGGTATGTGTAAGCCTGAGAAAACTAGCTGCAGGTACCTTTCAAAGACCAACTGGGGATATCATGGGTATCTCACAGGCATCAGCATCCAGGGTACTACATCAGTTCTTGGATGCCATGTTACCACATGCCAGTGAGCACATATACTTCCTCTGAATGCAGGAGGAGTTTGCCAGCAATATGCATCTCTTCCACCATGTGGCAAAATACCCGGAGGTACTGGGTGCAATAGACTGCACGCACATACACATCACGTCACTACCCAGTGAGCAGGGTAGGCACTACATAAACTGCAAGGGATACCCCTCCAACTGCCAGATCATGTGAAATGCCCATGGCATTATCACGGATGTGTGTGCTGGCAGCCCTGGAAGCTATCACTACTCCCACATCTGGCATGCCTCACAGCTGTATTGGTTATTTGCCAGGGGGGACATCCCAAATGGCCACCTGGTGGGGGATGCTGGCTATGCACTGGAATCGTGGATGATGACTCCCATCAGAAATGCACACACACCCATGCAGGAATGCTATAGTGAGGCACACGCAAAAACCATCGTAGAGCGTGTGTTTGGGATACTGAAATCATGGTTCCGTTGCTTGGACATATCTGGTGGAGCCTTGCAGTACTCTCCAGGCACATGTGCCCACATCTTCATAGTGTGTGCCATGCTACACAATATGGTCCTGCGGAAACAGCTGCAGCAGGGACAGAATGGTGAAGGCCCTCACAGCCCACCATCATTGCCAAGGGCCCCACAAGCACAGAGGTACTCAGATCATGAACACCCTGAGTCAGTCCCAGTAGGCAGACGGAGGCATAGTCAGTATGCCCATGCCTTGGCAAAGAGGGAACGTATAGAACACACACTAACAGTGTAGGCACCTAGGGACTGACACCTTTCTCCACCTGTACACACAGTAAAAATGGATGGCACACACACAAGACTACCCATAAATTGTCATGTATAGGCAGTCTACTGTGTGCATCCAACATAGGCAGCCCTCAACTATTGCACACACAACAGCCATTGGCACAAGGTAAGTCAACACTTGAACAGTAAATTAAGCTATTGGCATATGCAGATACTGTATGTACAGATTCATAGGTAGGTACTTGGCCAATTGCCAGAGGCCATTCATAAGGCCAGCCAAAATGTGTCAGCTTTTGCCACCCCATTGATTCATTAATCATCCCTCTGTGGAGCAGAGCCAATGGCAGGATCCCTGGGGTGCATCTACTGTTCCCTATCCACCCTTCAAGGTTTCTCTTGCAGAGTGTTAGTGAGGGGCTCTGTAGAATGTAGTTAGGGATGTTGTTCCAAAGTATGGGGAGTCTCCAGCATCTTCCGGTTATTGTTGTGGTAAGGTCAGCTCACTACAGTGTGTGACTCACTGTGACATGGATTCCCATAGGTGGAGCATATCCATCAAGCCTGAGTTCAGCATGGCTGTGTTGGCCAGCGGAGATCATCTCTGGGTAAACAAGATGTCATTGAGTAAAGCAGGAGTTTATTCAGTCCGGCTACATAGGCCATATGTTGGAGGCCAGTATTCCCCTTGGTGAGGTACATTCGTGGACCCCCCAGCTGTTGGACGTGTCCTCTGAGGTACATCCCACATGGGTAATTATACTCTATGATGGGACTGATGAGTGATGAGTAAAGGGGCACTATAACCCCAGTATGTGTAGATGGGAATCCTTTAGTAATCAGATGGCCTACATAGTAGGATGTACTAAGTACTGTGGAGATATGATTGTCAAAAGGGAGATCACTATCTACCTTAGTCCCCAGATACCCCATTACCTCATCTGTATTAAAGTGGCTGCTGCTCAGGTGTTAATATGTGGGTGCCAATTCCACAATGGAATGAACATGCAGTTAGTGGCACTTAGCTGGAGGCCATGTCGTTGGCACCCTGTGACATTCTCTGTGAGGCCCCCTGAGGGATGTCTGTGTCAGCTGGACTATTAATCATGGCTCGCAGTTTGAAGTCATTGCCAAACATGGTCTGCCTTAGTCCACCTGTGTTTGCCTGTACATCTGAGACGTATATGCCAAACAATAGGGCTCCCAGGACTGAGTCCTGTGGGACACCAGTCGTGACTGTTCAAGAGTTGGACCTGGAGACCGCTAGTCATACCATGTGGGTTCTTTGTGTAAGCCCGTCGGCAACCCAACCTGTGATGTATGGGTGAATGTACAGGCTGGTGTGTTTATCAATAATACCTGAGTGGGGCATGTTGTCAAAAGCCTTGGTGAGGACCAGGTAGTATGTGTGAACCACCTGCCCTATCATTTAACATCTTGGTGACAGTATGTAAGATGTAAAACAGGTTCAGTAGGCATGAACTGCACTCAGCCAAGCTGACCTGGGTTGGGCACGTGTTCGAAAGTTACCAATGTCATTGTTAATGAGTGCCATGAGGATGCAAACCATACCATTGCAGACCAGGCTAGTCAGGCTTATAGGGTGGTAGTTACCATGGTCAGCTGTGATTTCACCTTGATGGAGTGGAATAACCATTGCCACGTGTCATTGTGTGGGCATGTAGCCTATGGAGAGGCTGAGGTAGAAATGGATAATTAGGTGTGGGGCAGGTTGTCTTGTACAGTTTGCAAGATGCAGTCTGGGTCAACATCTGCCTCCACTGATGCTGTGTTCTGCTGTTAAAGAGTGCCATTTCCACCTGTGTGTCTCTGATGGTTGGGCTACTGTACCTTTCGGGTAGTGTTGAGGGCTCTTTAGGGGGTGAAGTATGCACCGAATGTATCTGCAAGGATGTTGGCGATGAGTGTCGGGTCAGCATATTTTGTGCTATAGTTCACCGGCACAGTGCAAATCTGTGTGTCACCACATAGATCCTTGACATAGCAAAAGAAGGCTTTGTGGTTATCTTTCAAATCATTGCGTATTCTCCTGCTGATGTTAGCCTTGGATGATGTCATGAGGGACCTACATATCATACTAATAGTGGTCACGGATGTCTGCCCTTTGTGGGATTTGCTGTGTGTCTGGAACACTGTCCTACTTCTGTAGTATAGCCTGTTTATTGCAGAGGTCCACCAGACCAGTGTCCTTGTCTAGGAGGAGTGAGTCTTGGTTTACCAGTGATAGCATGATCCATACATCCATATAGGTGCTTATAGATGGCATTTGTAAATCTTCAAAGAACAGAAAGACACTTGACCAAATTTGTATGTATATTATATATATATGTATGTATATTATATATAAATATATATATATATATATATATATATATATATATATATATATATATGTATATATATATACATATATATATTATATACCTACATATATATATATATATATATATATATACACACACACACACACACACACACACACACACACACACACACACATACATACATGTCTGTAGACAGCATCCAAAGTGGTCATATCTGAGTATAACATGAACCATAGCAATCACACATTCCACCCCCCCAAACAATATGAACATAACATATGAAGAGTATGAAGAGTATATGCCAATACACTATTAAAATTATGTTCTATGGACACAGTCACCAACACAACTGCAATGACTGCAAATATCCATGACAGAATTACACAGACAGCTTTCATTTTGCAAATCTTTATTACATTCCAATGTATTGCCAAAAGGATTCAAGGACTAACAGTACCTGCATGCTATACAGGAAGCATTTAATAGTGCCTTAATGAATCAACCTGCAATTACCATAATATTAGTCCACTAAGGGATAGGTGTTCACATAGGGAAAGAACACCCACACACACATACAGATGTTTAATAAAAGGGGTTCCTACACACTTGCATGTGCTATGTACACCCACCAACATCTACCCCACAACTGAAATAATTACATCAGTACATACTGTCATATCATAACTAATCATGCAACTACTGTACATCTGCTGAAACCTTAACATATCTGGACACAGACACACTAACATGGCCCTATGTGAAATAGTTGTCGCTATACAATTGAACAGCTGCTGATGTAACAGGGTTTGTATGAACTAATCTTGTTTCAGAGGGTTGAAAGGTTTATACACCAAGAAGTTTTACCGAGTACTGATTATTAGCACAGTATAATACACAGTAACACCAAACTAAATATGTCTGGTAAGCACACTGTAACCCCCCTAACATTATATGCATAGCTATGCAGCCTTGAACTGGTGAAACAACCTGGCCAGACTGAAACATATGTAGACGTATAATGTACAGACAAACTCTGCAGAAGTAACAATGTTAAGAAATATAACAGCAGTACTCACATTTAGATCAATCCCTCTAGGCATTACACACAATATATTACTGTTCATCTCCATACAGCTGTTGCAATAGATTCTAAACAAAACTTCCATGCTGTCTTCTACACAAGTAAGGCAAAGGGACAACACCCAAGTGGAGTACTCAAATATACTCCACTGTAGCCATGGTATTGCCTAAGGCAGTAGCAGAGCAGCTGATGTGCATGTAATTAGCTACTTAGGAACACCAATTGGTCATCGGTATAGCACATGTTACTGATCTGTAACTATAAAAGATTGCCTTCTCACACATTCAAACCATCTGTATCTACCTGTAAGACAGTACAAAACACTGAAAGACGAACCGAAAATAAGTATTACACTAGTTAATAACACCTCAGATTATTAAGACGGTATGTATAACATGTAGTATGTCTGTGTATGTCGTACCTGTACTGCAAGAATTACAGTGTAATCAATGCATATAGTGGAAATAGCTATCTTGTAGCGATGTATTGTTGAGCAGTAGTAATGCTTGTAGTATTCTATGTGTGTACTGCTGTAGGTCACTCGGCACACTCCACATACACCACAAGGGATGCTATGGGCTTGGAACCCAAAAATTCGCTTCCAGCCACTGTCAGTGTCAGGATTGGTCCAACAAGTATGTGCTATAACAGGGGATAGTATATGTCGATATATTGTAACAGTCAACATATGTATGGGTGTATAAGTAAGATGAACATGTTAAAGGTGGGCTTACCATGCAAATATGGTGTGCATTGTGGGATATTGTGCCAATAACTGTGTAATGTACAGTATTCTAGGCAGATCTGTATTCTATTCTACATAGCAGTTCTGTAAATAGTAGTTATGTCTATTGGCAATTACAATACTCAATGACAGGATACATAGCATTAGCATTCATCTGACAGGTTAGCAGCATGATAGCAAAGATAATTGGAAGAGCCAGGTAACTATCCATGCACATAACACATTTAATATCCACCTCTCTACTATCATTTGCAAGCAATAACAGCTGTGTATGTGTACATGTTATGCAAATGTATAATGACCCTTGTTACAGGGCTAGGCCAAATGGCTATGTGCACACCTACATACAGTGGATATTGAGAGTACAGACACACTGGTTGAACTACCAGGTTTGTGCAGCCCAACCTCACATTGCCAACCTAACAGCCGTCTGCACATACTGTATGTAAGGTAGTGCACAGCACTGGTAATGAAACAGGTTGCATATCATCTTTAACTCCAGTGCAACATCTGCAGTAGGAGTGTAAGATGTAGGAGACAGCCGCCCTTGTGTAATAGCCGCATCACAGGTGATGGCTTGCACTATCTGATTATATCCTGATCATGTTGATAGTGGCATCAGAGCCTATTGATACATGACTCTGTTTGGAGAGTGGGTGTCTGTGCCCAGCAGAGCTCATGGTCATGGTGGATATGTGAGTATATACCCAGAGAAGGAAACAGACCTGTAGACACTTGCATCATCTGTAATCAACTAACAGGATGTGATGTGCTCCTCAGAGGAGGATTGCTGCTAAAGGTAGCTACAATGTTTCCGTAATAGCCAGTGTTTTCACGTCCATAACACAAATATTTACATGTGAGCACCACTATCTAAAACATCTTTACAGGCAATACATAAATTAAATACAGTACTTGGTACTTGTAGTACTGACTGCTCATACAGGCATGTCCACTAGTCAGCTACCGGTGTTTCCTAATGTCATCTTTGTGTATGTGGCCATCCTTGGGGAATGTAATCTCTATGCCATGTGCACTGCCAGACCCACCTAACACCACACCCCACACATTCTTTGGGATGCAGCTACTGGGGTAAGCTGGAAGGCAGCCCAGTCTACAGCCATGACTGGACTGGACAGTCTTGAGGTGTAGGTTAACACATGCAGCTCATCAACACAACCAACACATACCCTTACCAGAACACAGTAAGGACACCCACACACACTACCAGACAGCACACACATTCACAGACATGTCTAAGTATCTGGCCAAACAAGTGACCCCCTCAAGCAGGAAGAGAGAGACACTGAAATACACAAACTGTATGACATAGTTTGCATAATTGTGCCACACCTCTGAACACATGACTGGAAACATACCCAACAGTACTCATTTGTGAATCCAAACTCTATCACTATGTTACACACCAACCTCTACAAGGGCATACATACTGTCAGCTGCCTGTCTGCTATGATTAGCCACATACTCATACACTCAGACCACCTTTTGAACTATACACATGGGTCTGGCATATTCCATGTTGTTGTGCAGGACCTGTGATGCAGTAGCCTGGACTGCATGGAAACACAAGTAGGAACTGTCAGGTCTTGTAGCCCATGCAGGTATGTCCCAAGGCCTGTGTAGCATTCTGCCATTGGCCAGAATGATACTGCAGTACAGGGACAAAATGATTGTATTCCACAATTGTCTAGTGTAGTGGTGCATGTCACAGGGTATCCAGTATCTGTTGTCCTGGGATAACATGGTTGACAGACCATGATGCTTTGCCAGACAGCGCCTGCACCTGTCACCCCTGGGAATCTGGATACTGCCTAGGTCTCATGTTTCCCCTATAGTGCCTTCATCATGCATGGTTCAAGTGAGGGTCCACTGCTGTTACAGGGACAGCCAAGCAATAAACTGCGGGTCTTGCTACACAATGATACATGTCAGAATCACTATACGGACACACATATGTCAATCCTTAACATGGAGAACATATCTGTGCAGTGGCTGAGACATGTTTCAATGCTCCGGAGAGCACACCTGCATGACCATGTTATAACACATACCTCACCTCTTGCCCTTTATCCTTTATTGGAAAACATGGGCCACAGGTGTGTCCATATTCCTGAAGGATATGTACACCCCCTCACTAATTGCACTTGCATAACATCAAATGCCTTATGCTGAGCAACTACCTCTATGCCAAAGTGGAATTCAAAATGCACCTTGAGACAGATCACCTACCAGGCCGCAGACTTCCCAACTGTCATAATGTGCTGTAATGGGGAAGATTAGGTCTGAGACAGAACTATAATAATGGCTACTCTCAACTATTCCATTATGAACTGGGAAGACTCCTCATGTACCAACACCTGTACTCAATGCATGTTGGATTCCATCGACCCCACTGACTTGGATCACAGTAGTCACACAAGCAGGGCTACCAGAATGCTACACATAGTTAGTCTCCAATGCCAATGTTATGTTTCTTAACAGCAGAGTGGTGAGTACCATGGCACCCATGTAGATAGACAATGCATGTGCAAATGCTGAATCCTACACAAATGAACCTTAAGCAGTCACATATGTGCAGTGATTGTGCCATTAAAACAGAACCAGGAGTCAACCCAACACAAACAAGTAGGCAAACTGGTGGTATCATGCTTTAAACTGTACCACAGAAGGTAGTAACTGTTGCAAGAGTGAACACATTTGAGTGCAGGTGATCCCTGGTCAGCCTCAGTAAGATGCAGATACAACATATAAAACCATGCAAAGCTACTGTGAAACTAATCAGCCACATATTATGAGGCCAAGCACAGAGCATTCTATAGCTGTGTCATTAATCATAATGGCAACGACAAGACCTGCCATGCTGCACAGCACTATGACATAGGAGGTACTGCACCTACAGAAATAGAACCCGTTCATCCAGATAGGGTCCCGGAGAACCTAAACCCACTCCCTCCTTCCCCCCACCCCCAACAGGTACACTTAGTAATATATCTATGTACACTACAGGGCCTCTGCACTAACGACTATACAAGTACAAGCTGCACTCTCTAAAGCCATACATACAGCTTTCATGGGACCTGTCAACATCTCAGGGTGTATCCTACACAAATGTAAGAACATTCAGCTATCCACATACACATCATGTTCAATCATAGCTCCATGTCAGGCTGTGTACACACCGAATGATGAACAGCAACAGTTATCACACCCTACAAAGAGAGAGACACCATTGATAATGGGACATAGTGCACAACTACCGTACTGAGTCTGGTCTGTACAGCCATGAACCGTGGTCACCGTAATTGATGTACTTGGTACAGATGTAGATGACAGTAGGGTTGATTCACAGTGCATATCACGACCTTGCCAGATCGTAGGACACCATCACCCATACTGTATTCCAACTACACTCAGTAAACTAGGTGTATATTCCTATGTCACAGGAGTGGTTGGCAACTGGACTGCTGGCAGAACCCACACTACAGAAGGTGTCGGACAAATACACACACATCAAACCAGTGCCAGCCACAGTAATACAGGGGTCATTCCTGGTACTTCCCCTCTTTGTTATCTATACCACATAGACAAACACAGAAGGCATCACCCTACTGATGTCTGCAAATGACTATGAACTAGGAGCAATAGTTGACTCAATGTGTGCTGCGTTCAACATACAGAAGGGCCTTAGTGTGTCAGATGTGTGGTGTGTGATGTATGGCCACAATCTGACAGCTAAGTATTGCGTTGTCATCCCCTATGTTACAAACCCTGTACCCATTAACTACCACCTAGGCAGCGGTCAACATAATGGCAACTGTGTGTATGGGATGCAGCTGGACAGTACTTCCCTTTGATAGTTACAAAGACAGGTAGTCATATGTGGCACCCCTAATCATGACAGGGTGCCATCCAGAAATATAGAGATAACTGCTCAGCCATACTCAACACCCATGTGACCCATAACAGATCACATATTTCCTTTAAGGATTATTGCCCATGTGTAGATGGTCTACACTGCCCTTCACAATCCCTAGCTGCACTATGTGGCATGCAGCCTACCCTGAATAAAGCCATGTCCAACCCAGAGGTGTTGGACATGCTACATTTAACACATCCTGATCCCAAATAAACACATACGTCATGGACATCCACCTTTCTAGTACAAGGATCACAACATGCCTGACAGATCCCTGTCCCATACACTTAACATACTCTTGCCATACTATGCATCCCTGTCCAGCGAAGCTACACATCGTCCCTCTCTGTGACATGGTGTGATGACCGCATGCCAAATATACCAGTAACCATGTGTATCAGTTCTGTGGCACTGCTTGAACTGGCCACTGAAACTTACCTGTCTGTTGCCTACAGCTAGGTAACCTGTCTGCCTAGGCTCATAAATGGCCCAGGCATATAGCCTACTAGATCACTATGACCATACATGCTATAGTTGATATCCAACCCTGCAAATACCATCAGGCTAGTTATTGTCCCATGTGTTACACATGTGCAACACAGGCAATACATGGCAGGATGCTACACAGCTGTACAGTGCCATGTAGATGTATATGGCAAAACACATACATGCTTGCAAGTCTGCAGAGTCATAGGTAATGTCCCTAATGGCTATGTATGACTATATATGTGGCACATACACAGCATTTAGGTCAATTGCATTAATGAGAACACATCCAGACATGTGCTGATAGGTAAAGACACCATTACAGTCAAACAGGCATGCCCACATCAAGACAACATCCACATGGTGTATGAGCAATGTCATCACATGGCACACACATATATGGTGATAACATCACATCACCAGTAGGTGTCAAATGTGTGTAACTTATACATGTCAGTGGTGTTAGCATCATGTAGATCTACAAAGATGTATTTGTATTTTAATAAATGTGATACACATGTATGTTCAGCTGTACTGCTGTACTTCTCTGTGAGTTACTGTGACCTGTCTCCATTGTTATGTCTTCCAGGTATGCCACGTAGCAGACTGCTGCCATACAGCTGCTTGGAGGATATGGTCTTCATCCCATACCTCATTGACAACTACACAACGCTCTTCAGCCATGTGCCACAGGATGCACAGCAGCGAGATGCCCTGTGGGAGGAACTCTGCAGGAGGATAAATGATGTTGGTGGTCACAATCGCACCTATCAGCAGGTGTGCCAACACTGCACTGACCTGATAAGATGGGCAAATCAGCATGCTAATGCAGTCACCAGGGAACAAGGTGCAACAGGTGGGGGAGGCACTCACCCAGCCCCCACTCACATGTACCGAGGAGCTACTGGCCAACCTGCGGACACCTGCAGACCTCCATCCACAAGCTTTAGCTGGTATTGTGGAGGTGGGTGTCTCTCAACCACCGAGCCTGGAGTTGCCTGGTAAGTCACTACTGCACATAATACACAACTATATATCACATAGTTGCATGTGTTACTGTACAATAGGAAATGTAACATCATATGCAAGGCATGTATGCACACATGCCACATACTATAGTCTGCTACTCTATGTATGCACAGATGTGCATACTCCATAGTATAGTGTATTGTACTGGCTTATGTACTAACATGGACATTGCACCCTGTAGCTAGCAGACAGGTGTGGATAATGATTTTACTGCTGTGACACTCCTGTTTAGGTATCTCTGGCATTTTGCAGTGACAGCAGCCTGTGTCAGGTGAGATTGTTATTATTTACCAGGCTTGACAATGCACGGAACATATTAATTGCATGCTATCTGCCATAACACACGTAGACATAATGATGGTGGTCCTGTCAATGGACACTGGTCAGACCTGCAATGCATCACACTGTTTACTTATGTGAAACAACTGAAGACTATATGAAACACCTAGACTAAACCTTCCAAACTCTCATTACCAGATGTGTGGACAACAGTGAATACAATGGTGGAGGTGTGTTCCACTGTAGGGACAGGTACTACATATCACCATTACACATGTTGGGAATACAAACAGTACTGTACAGAGAACATATGTGTGCACACACACTAAATGTGTTGGAGCTGAAGTATGCCCAGCCCACAGGATACACCCTTGTGGAGTATACCCTTGCTATGAATGTCACACAATGTCATGTGCTATCAGACATGTCCATGACATGTAGTGGGATGACTGCAAAACTGCTCAACTATCCTGCAAAACATGTCTCACGTCCCATACATACTACCCTTTGTCTGCATAACCCTGTCCTCAGTGGGGCATATGACATCTATGGGTTTATGTCATATGGGATAACACTGACATGTGAAATAAGATGGCCATCACAACCATTGGACTGAACATGTGTACACATGGCCATGGAGAATGGCCAGAGACATGAAGCAACACACACAGTAGAAGTGATGTACATGTGTGTACACCCAGTTGTACACTGGCTCGACACAATACAACTATGGCCTTTGTGCAATGGTGATATTGCAGATGTGAAACACTAAACATCATGCAGGCTTGTGCACAGCTTGTGTAGGTATAACATGAAACCACCACATAACATGTATTGAACATCTGGAGTGTGTCACAGCATTGAAGCATTCACCTATACAGTATCCAAATACATACATGTGTTGCACAACATACACATACATCCACATCAAGCCACAGATACAGTACATTCACCTTGCTGGTGTCAGACATCACTCTCATGCCTGCTCCTCATGTGTGTGAGGTACACAGATGGCATGTGGGACACAGAATACGTTAGCCATGTGTGGGCATAGATTTCAGGTATCAGTAATATGGTTGCAGATGTGCAGGGGTATCATTCATATACCCTTCTGTGACCTGTGTCACACATTCCACATTAGGGTTTATTGTGCATATACCTCGGTGACATGGGTCACATTCCACATTAGCTATGTACTGTATGTGAACATAGTCATGGCTATGAACTGTGTCAGTAGCTCACACTATATAGCAATTGTGAAGCCACATGATGCCCTGCAATGGCTACACACATCAGCTCAATGTGCAGTATGTCCCTGCATATTTGTAGGGTGGATAGACAACATTGCATCAGCTGAAGGCCCATGTTAGTATAACACGTCCCTGCATTGGGACTCCATTACCGTACTGTAGATTGGAAATGTCACCATTTTATTACACATGTATGCATGTCATTCAACATGTCAGCAGAAGACATGTCATACTACATGTGATCAGCAAGGTCATACGCCACACAGCAGGTGGGTGTACTGTAAACCTGTGCTGGTCTGTGGCACCATTGCAAAGTATGGACAGCCATGTCAAACATGCGTGTACAGCCACATGCACAATGTCTACACTCAGCTCAGGGGTAAGCGGAATAATGTTGAACAGACATGCACTGCTTTGGAGGAGATATGCAAGCTAGGGCTCAGGCAAACATAGTATGCAGTCGACATGCACTACAGCTCATGTCCTGACACATAGGGGCAGTGGCCAACACAAAGCATCAGTGGCAGATGTACAAGGGTCAATGATGGTCTGTTAACATGTGGTGTATGTTGCAAACACCATGGCAGTACAGTGCAATGGTGTAAAGTGCATGCATTGTGTTGCAGGTATGGGGCATAGACTACTAACACAAATGGTGCAATACAGGTATGTATGCTAACCACCACTATAATTATGTAAGGTGCTTGCCATCTGCTATAACACATGCATGCTGCTGTGTGCAACTCAAGGATGTATGATAACCAGACCTCCCAACCGTCCTGAATTACTTGGTTTTTACCGAGTTTTGGGGTCCCAATAATGGGGTGCCACGATTCCCGAGTGGCACCCCTTCAGTTCCAATTTTTTTCAGTCTGATTTTTAGATTTCGTACTTTCAGAGCTGACATCATCACGTGCGTGATGATGTCAGCTCCGTTTGGATGTTTGAATGAAATGGGATCTGCGAGCGCGGAAATTGCTGCATGGAGCAAACTTACTACCGGCTGCCGCATGGACAGTTTTTTCTTTGCAAGCGCGGAAGCTACTGCGCAGAGAGTTTATTTCTGCTGAAACATTTTGTAAAGGAATTGGAAATGGGATGGAGTTATCCTGCTTGTGTGAAGAGGTATTTGCTGCTCTGGTACGACCGTACGAGCTTGCTTTTTCTTTATGAAGGTATTTTGCTGCTCTGGTGTGAGCTTGCTTTTTCTTTGTGAACTGAAGGTATTTTGCTGCTTCGGTACGAGCTTGCTTTTTATTTGTGATTATGGTTTTGGTCTGATTCAAGTAGTAAATGTTGACAAGCATAACTACCGCATGGACAGTTTTTTCTTTGCGAGCGCGGAAACTACTGCGCAGAGAGTTTATTTCTGCTGAAACATTTTGTGAAGGAAATGGGATGGAGTTATCCTGCTTGTGTGAAGGTATTTGCTGCTCTGGTGTGACCTTATGAGCTTGCTTTTTCTTTATGAAAGTATTTTGCTGCTCTGGTGTGAGCTTGCTTTTTCTTTGTGAACTGAAGTGATTTTGATGCTTCGGTACGAGCTTGCTTTTTATTTGTGATGATGGTTTTGGTCAGATTCAAGTAGTAAATGTTGACAAGCATGCAATTCCTCTAGAACGGAGTTCACTTTTGATTATTTCCTGAAAGTCTGTAACTTTTTGTTCGCACCAGGAAAATATAGTTAATTCTCTGCATTGTGACTTCTCTTCAGCCAACCGTTACTGCATTTATACTGCTGGAATGAGAGCACAGTAAAATGAATTAATGGCTTATTTCCTAGTTCAATATGCTTTAGTGTACTAGCTTAATGAGCCATAGACAGCGCAGGGTCATATAGTATTATCATAGAAATCTTCACCCCAGAAATAAAAGCAATTCTTCTGAAAGTGTCTAAAAGAAACATTTAAAAAGTGTAACCAAAAGGAATAGATTTCAAATGGAAAAGTAATGCTGAAAAATAGCCCTGAGCTTTCTTACTCTTCTAACAGCTAAGCATTCTCTGAATAATTTAAGCTGTGTTTATTTATTTATTTTTTTTTTGGAAATGATGATATCTTTCTACTGAAAATTATAGCTGTCATAGGAATTAGCAAATCAGACAATTGTGCTGGGTACAAGTGCCAGTGTTTTTGCAAGCTAAAATGATGTTCCTTTTTATGGTGTATGCCTGAGTTGATTACTTGGGGGGGTTATCTTTTATTCTTAGTTTTGTTATACCTGTGTGCTGGTGATAACCTTCATTGTGGAAGCATAGACTAGTGATCTTGTCATCTTCATTCCCTTGTCTGTAAAGTGCATATTAAGCTGATGCAATGGAAACAAGCTCCCTGTTTCATTATACCTCATACAACATATTGCCTGTCTTATTATTTTTTTTTTTTTTTGCTGTGTCAATTATATCATATCTACTCAGACCACTGCATAAGAAGGGGCATTATTATATAAGTGCACTTAAGAAACACATCTGAGTTGTACCTTGCACCTCCATGTTATTGGATCTAGAAGTGAAAGATGTTGCAAAATTTCATGCTAAGCATGAAATTGGACATAGAGAAAACACATTGAAAAACCTTATGCTCTTTGTATTATTAGCATTATTTATTGAGAGGCTTAAGATAACTGTTTCCTGCCTACTGGAACAATGTTCAATAAATTTAAAATGCACTCTGTATTATACAAGGAATATAATTTAATAAAGTCAGGAAGGTGTATCAAAGAGCGCATGTATGTTTCTTGTTTTGTATGCAGGGGGCCTATGATTTGAAAACAGCCCAAAGGTAGCCTTTATCCACCACTGGCCAGATGCATTTTCTTTGGATGTGGTGTGGGTTTCAATGCTGTTTCAATGAATGTGAGTTTCAAGGGCAGAGAAGTTTTAATGCCAAGTCTAGTTTCATTGTGAGACAGTATTGTTTTGTTTAGCAGATATCTATTAGTGTCTCTTTATTGTGCTATAAAATGGAAAAATAAAATCCAAATCATTGTAGAAGTAAAGCAGTATATGCATGCATTAGTGTTTATGGTAAATGGAGAGAAATAGCTAGGTAATGAGACATTGGAA
The DNA here is from genome assembly GCF_019279795.1 of Protopterus annectens. Taxonomy (NCBI): domain Eukaryota; kingdom Metazoa; phylum Chordata; order Ceratodontiformes; family Protopteridae; genus Protopterus; species Protopterus annectens. The sequence continues at coordinate 1,604,519,391 of NC_056739.1, forward strand.
TGGTTGCAGGAGGATTCTGGTGCCATATTTTGGTTGTCTGTTCTTCAGTTTGTATTTGAAAGATGGTATCCCATAATTCCATTGGAGTGGGTGGGGTTACATAATTATGTATGCAAATTTTATGTTAATCAGCATACAGATTTGTACCTATTTTTCATGGGCCTTGTCCAGATTTTTGATGTTTCCAGGTTGAGAGGTATGATGATAACTACCACTATAATTGCCTAAGCTGAAACTATAATTGTCTAAGCTGAATGCCATCTGCCATATCACCTGCATGTAGCATGTGTTTCTGTGTGTGTCTGTGTGTGTCTGTGTGTCTGTCAGTGTGTGTGTCTGTCTGTGTGTCTCTGTCTGTCTGTGTGTCTCTGTCTGTCTGTCTGTGTGTGTCTGTGTGTGTGTCTGTGTGTGTGTTTGTGTCTGTCTATGTGTGTGGGAATGTGTGTATCTCTGTCTGTCTGTGTGTGTCTCTGTCTGTCTGTATGTGTCTCTGTCTGTCTGTGTGTGTCTTGTATAACTTGTAATGTACAGTTCTTGTCTTCCCCTCACAGGTGTTGATGTAGGTGCGTTGCCCTCCTGTGGTCCACCTGATGTTTGTGTCCCCACAGACTCTAGCAGTGATGATGATAGTATGATTGAGGCACAGGCAGGGTTGTCAGGGGCTGAATCTGTGCCATTGGTTGCCATTCCACCTGTCTCCCCCTCATCCTCGCACACAATTCCCCTGCCTGCACATACCCCATCACCACTGGCCATAGAGGAAGGACAGTTGGTGGGTGGTAGCATGGAACATGGAAGTGTGGAGACTATGGAAGGTGTGCCTGCACACCATGATCCCAGTCAACAGTCCGGTGATGTCCCACACAGGCATGTGCCCAGTGCTGCTCGTAGGAGGACCACTGGCCAACATGCCCCTGCGAGTCCAAGCACATCAGCTGGAGTCACCAGACGCATGTTTCGGGCTGTAATGGAGGCACAGGCACATGCTGAATGGCACAATAGAGAAGGTCTGAGGTTTCAGAGGGCTGCTGTCCATTCATTAACTGACAACATCCAGGCACTTGCAAATGCTCATCATCATTTTGCAGATGCTTTGGATAGATGATTGGGTGACATGGTGGGAGTCCGTGACCGTGGCATGTCAATCCTCGAGCGTGGAGTGTCTGTGCTGAAACATCTGGTGGGAGTGAGGCGTTGGGCACATGGACGTTGGTCAGCTGCATCACCTGTTGAAGGTCTATGTGAACATGCTACTGCACATGCTTGCTCCCATAGTGGCGGTATCAGCAGAAGTTCAGCTGGTGCTGTGCAGTCCACACCAAGACACAGCAGGCCAAATGTACATGGTCTTGGATGGTCCCAACAGGGACATGATTCCAGTGAACATGTGTCATCAGATGGTACCCAATCTGGATCTCTGCCTGGTAGTGCCCATGCAACCTCTGGTAGGTGCAGGTCACGTGGCAGTGGCCAGACATTGTGAATTGTGAAACCTGCCTTGTACAGTCTGCAGCTGTCAATATTACCCCTGTGTAGGCCAGTCACATGCCAGACCTGTGTGCATGCATACACACACACACTAGAAACAAATGTAGGGCACCTCAACACACAGACATGCATAACATCCACACACACCCAATGATATCACAGGCCCTAACACACATGCACAATGTTATCCAATGGTACAGCCTATGCCTCTGGCAAACATTATCACCCTGTGCATATGATGATGCCTGTGCTGCATCCTTGTCATCCACACCATTGGTGCAGGGACATGTTCATATGGTCTGATGCTCAGGGTAAACATATTAGGTAGACAACTGTAGATTAATATTGCTGAGTAGTGTTGACAGTCAGCAGACATACCATGTATTGCAGTTTTCAAATGCATTCTGTACATTTGACAGTATGTATCATGTGTAACAACACTAACAGCATGTTGATCTTGATGTTCTGCCTTCCTCTTTCAGGTGTAATTGCATGTGCCGGGGGATGTTGGTGTTTGTGTGAGTTCCATATGTGCATGTTGACTACCTACAGGTCAGTATGACAATACCTTCATGCATTTTGTAGTTTCCAGATCACAGTTATATTCTCCCATGTTTCAATTATGTTTACTGTTCTAATGATCCAAGAGCATGATAGCTGTGTAGTAAGCTACTGTGTTCAGAGCCATCACATCCATAGTGGGTGACATCACAGGTATTGTTACCTGGAGCGCGAAGTGGGTAAAAGACTTGTATGCTGGATGACAAAGGTACAGGCCAGTGGAAATAGTGGCTTCTCATTGGAAACTAGTAATACCCACTGCCATGACAGCATGCAAACACAGACACATCCACACACTAAGGGATTCACAGACATAGTAACTAGTAACACACACTCTGATACACACACACACAGTTACAAGTGTTTGGATGAGAACTGGCAGAAAAATATGTATTAATGTGTGTATTAGTAATATGCTTAGTGCATTTAGAGCTTGAAAAGGGTTAACACATTTATTCTATTTCATACTGCATAAATCTGTACAAACTGCAGATGCTTTCTGACCTTGTATTGTCAGCTAAAATCTTTGCTTATGCTTGGAAATTTACTGAGAAGCAGATGATTTCTGCTTGTGTTAGGAAAGTAATGAATAGAACAATACTACTTGTATAAATGTTATGAGGCTTAGACAAGAAGTTCTGCTTGTGCTGTGAGAAAATACACAGCTGAAGGAGCTATAGATAACTAGAACAAAGACTGCTTGAAAATATGAACTGTAATCAGCATTTGCTTATGACTAAGTTAGAAAAGTACCTTGAAATGTAACACATGTATTAGAATTGTACAATAGGGGCCTGTAACAGGTTAGTGCCCACCAAGGCCAGGTTGTTTTTCTCAAAAAGTTTCTCACAAATCTAGTCATGTCAGCAGAAAATCTGAGTAACATCTGCTGTAGAACAATACTGAAAGTTGTGTTTGATTACGTCAGCCATAGAAGGCCATGTCTTGTAAAACAGTATAAGAATAGCATACTTCCTGTTAGTAGTTAGGCAAAATCTTGTATTTGCATGTTTTTGTCTCCTTGCTGCAAGTTATTAAATGTACCTTAACTGAACCTTACGTGTATTGGTCTTTGAAGTTTTTTCCTTTGACAGATTGGTCCTTCGGACCCGAAACCCTCACTTCGCCTCAGATCAGACAGGCCAGGTGGCTTGAAACCATATGGGGAAGAAACCACATGGGTTCTTCTTATTTGAAAAGACCTCCGACCGAATTGTCGTACAAAAGAGGCCAGCCACTTTCTGATCTGCGACTGAAGGATGGGTTTACACGAACCAGGTGATCAATCACGAAGGCTTAGGTAAGGTGAATCTGCCATTTTTTTCTGTTTTAGATCAGGGACTAGATTTGTATTGTTTTGTTAAGACTTTGTTTATACAAGTCAGGGACAAAAAGATTACTGTCTTGTCATAGATTAGGGAAACAGAGCAGGTAGGTAGTCATTCTGAAGAGACTGTAACAAAATCTGTGCCATGTTAAAAAATAAGGAGTTACGTAACGATTAAAAGGGTAAAACAGAATGGGTAATAATTGCACGAAAAGATCCCAAAATCCGCCGTTAACAGAAGACGCGAAATACATGCAGTCACAGCGTGCTGATAATATTAAATACTACTCAAAATGGGTTAATAAGTATGAATTTGATGGTAAATTAGAAAAATCCTCACTTGTCAAACTTGTCAAACAGCTTAAAACTGATTCTAAAGGTCGGGTAAAAAAGCAACGTCAATTAGGAATTCCTCAGGCACACAGGTGGATTGAGGAAGTAAACCGAAGGGAACAAAAGAATAATAATTCAAAAGCAATGTTTTTAGATAAGGAGGATAATAACTTAGTAATAGCATCGGCCTCTCCGCCTCTCTTACCAGAATATGAGGCGAGTGAACAAGTTAGTCCACCCCTGTGATATCCTGCTGTCACTGTAAATAGAGACATTACAAAAGCGAAACCGTTTATTAGAGATCCTGTCGAGACCAGGTCTCGAGCACAGGCAGGAAACTCAAAAGGGGACATTGAGGTATATCAAATGGGTAGAAATTCATGATCCATGAGTGAAGAAGAAATATGCCCACTTATAGAAGTACCTAATCCTCAGGCAGGACAAGAAGGTCAGGACCCAACTATCCTAGTGTATAGACCCTGGAGTCCGGAAGGCCACTGAGGGAATTCCCCATCCAAAAGTTAATTTTAGAAAGTTTTTGGAAGATTTGCAAGGAATGAGGCTAAGTTATAATTTAAATGAAAAGAGGTAGAAAAGGTAGTCAGACAAATTGTGGGACCAGATTGGCACATGATTAACGGTGACTGGAATCCCTGTGACGCTGTGCTCAGGCCCCTCCCACATAGCAGCGCAGAACTAGACAACAGAGTGAAAGGTCTTACAGACCGAATCTCTGAGAAATGGAAGTGTAGGGCAGACTGGATTTGCATTAATCAATGCATCCAACAAGAAGGCAAAACTGTTGACAGATATTATGCCAGACTGTTAGAATGTTTTAATAACCATTGTGGAATGCAGGTTCCTGAATATCAGACACACGATTCCCCATATGAGCAGCAGCTAAAGAATGCATTTTTGAAAGGTAGTATTGCATCCATAAGCAGTTTTATCACAAAGCACATGGTAGATCATTGTACAAGCAGGTTACAGTCACTACTCGAATATGCTAGGCATGCCGAAAGGCATTTTAATAGCAAAAAGAAAAAGAAAAAGAAAGCCCAAGTATTTTCTGTAGAAGATGGAGCAGAAGTTTATGTAGTACAGTCTGGGAAAAAGGGCAAGAGAAATGCCCAGGGAAACAAACAATCTGATCAGCGATCAGAGGACTTTGAAGGGTGAAAGAAAAGGGGTGAATGTTTTAAACGCGGTAAAAAGGGGCACTTGTCAAGGGATTGCAAGAAAAACAAGAAGGCAACCGCGGAAGACAAGGAGGGTGAGGAGTGACTATATGATAGTCAGGAATCACTAGAAGGGGATAGCAGAGATATGACAAATGCGAATGTGATAGAGGGAGTAGAGAATGTGACAGAAGAAATAGAGGAAGTGCAGGAAGTCACGGATAGTGAAGAAAATTAAATATTGGATTTAGCCTTATTGAGCTTAGAGCTCTATTTAGCAGACACGAAACCAGAAGTTACACTCCTGGTAGAAGGGAGGGAAGTTAGATTCTTGTGTGACTCAGGGGCATCACAGACCCTGATACATCCCTCCAAACTGCCAGAGAATTCAGAGTCACCTGATTACATACTAGTGAAAGCAGCTAATGGACAGCTGTATCGGGAGCCCCTCTCCCATAATATTGCAATAACTGATCCTGTTTCAGGATTGACCCAGAAAAGCAAAATTGTTGTTTCTGCAAAGTGCCCAGTGAATCTCTTGGGCAGAGACCTTATGCAGCTATTTAGTATAGCAGTAGTTCCGACTAAGCAGGGTATGGAAGCACAGCGACAAATTGATACCTTTGCAGTGCAATCGGAGGATGAAATGTTTTATTGGTACAGCCAGGACTTGGTTACAACTGGTCCAGGGGCATTAACCGAAGAGCTGATGAATGTAGCCATCAGCAAGTTCCCCTCCCTTGACATTGATAAACAGCATTTGTTGCACTGTACTCTGTATTATTTTATTATAACACACCAGGACCTGATCAGGAATATGAGCAAGAATTGTTTAGAAATCATGCAAACAGATTGATATTACGTAATCTGTACTGGGACACAGAAGGGAACAGTGTAGCCAGCTGTTCATTGCCCCAGGAGTTCTTTGCACTCTATAAATCTAATCGATTACCACATGTTAGCTTAACTAAGGACAAGAATGTAAAATGGGTAGACCTAGGAGAAAAGGTTACGAGGTGGGAGAAGCAGACAGAGTTAGAACTGTCAGAACAGGGAATACAAATGCAGAAGTTGAATTGGATAACTCAGACCCACCCAGCTGTACAATTGCAGTCTAGCAAGGACAGCTGATTAGCACTCCTATTGAAGGAGGAAGAGAATGCCTTACAGAATATACCAGAAACTCTCTGGTCAACAGGAAAATCAGATGTTGGACTTATTCGTGCAGCAGGACCAGTTACTATTCCGCCAAAGTCAGCATTTAGGCCACACAAAAGACAGTATCCCTTAAGAAAAGATGCAGAGGTAGGAATCAAACCTATTATAGCAGCTTTACTTAAGGAAGGGGTGCTGGTGGAATCTTCTGATTCACCATGTAATACACCCTTATTTCCTGTTAAGAAAGCAAATGGAGAATGGCGTATGGTCCAAGATTTACAAGCTGTAAATTATGCAGTAATACCAAGGGCACCTACGGTGCCAGACCCACACACCCTGTTGAATGATTTAAAACCTCAACAGAAATATTTTTCTGTGGTAGATATCAGCAATGCGTTCTTCTTGATACCGATACACCCTGACAACCAGTATTGGTTTGCATTCACATTTCAGGGGAAAAGGTATACATATACGCGACTACCACAGGGATATTGTGAAAGTACGACAATATTCTCACAAGAAATGGCAAGTAACTTGGCGGGATTTACCCCACCAAGAGGTAGTCAGATTTTACTTTATGTTGATGATATCCTGCTGGCGGCCCCCACCCAGCAAGATTGTAAAGAAGATACCATAGTGCTATTACAATTTTTAGCCACTGAAGGACATAAAGTAAACAAAAATAAACTGCAGCTTTGGAAAAAACAAGTTAAATACCTAGGATATGTAATATCCAAGGAGCGTAGGACATTAGATGAGGACAGAAACGTAGCGATTTTGCAAACACCAAAACCCACTACCAAGAAAGAAATGATGTCCTTCCTGGGTACGACTAATTTTTGCCGGAGCTGGATTCCAAACTATGCCTTGGAATCTGCACCGCTGACTAACCTGATTTATAAAAAGCCTATGGCAGCACAGGATTTGTTACAATGGACACCAGAAGCAGAATCTGCTTTCTGCAAACTGAAACAGTTAATAGAGTCCTCATTAGTTTTGGGATTACCAAACTATAATAAATGTTTTTTCCAAACTGTAGATTGTAAGCAAGGTTATATGACATCAGTGTTAACACAGCAGCATGGGGACAAGCAACGCCCTATTGCTTATTATTCATCACAACTGGACCCAGTGGCACAGTCTTTACCTCACTGTGTACAAGCAGTAGTTGCAGCTGCAATGGCAGTACAGGCCTCGGCCTCAGTAGTTTTGTTCCACCTTCTCACATTGAGAGTGCCTCATGCAGTTGTGATTATTTTACTACAAGAGAAGGTAGCATATCTTTCCCCTGCCAGGCATCTTTCCTGTATGACTATATTGTTGAGCCAACCTCATATGACAATTGAACGATGTACGACTTTGAACCCTTCTACCTTGCTTCCACCCCCTGCAGATGGCACACCACACAGCTGCCTGCAGGTTATTGAGCAAAAGACACTTTCTAGAAAAGATCTCACGGATGTCCCCTTGGATGATGCCGAGGTGACATACTACGTGGATGGCTCATGCAAAAAGGGTCCTGCAGGACAGAACCTAGTAGGATATGCAGTAGTTTCTGATACTGACATTATAGAAGCAAAATCTTTACCACACAATTTATCTGCACAGGCAGCAGAATTGATTGCCTTAACATGGGCATGTACCTTAGCAAAGGGTAAATGTGTAAACATTTTTACTGACAGCCAGTACACTTTTTCTACTGTACATGTTTTTGCGCAACAGTGGAAAAATCGAGGAATGATAACATCTACTGGCAAACCAATCAATCATGTACAGTTTTAGATCTCTTAGAATCTATTCACTTACCTCAGAAAGTAGCTATTTGTAAATGCACAACTCATACCAAGCAACAGGACAGGATTTCAAAAGGTAATGCGAGAGCTGATACAGCTGCAAAGCAGGCAGCTTCAGAAGTATTTCTTTTGAATGAGGAATTACAACCCTCTGAGATTTTAAACTTAGAAATGTTAAAGACAATGCAGACACTTACTATGCAAGCTGAAAAATAAAGATGGGTAAAACGAGGATTAGTTCTCGAAAAGGGGCTGTACATCTCTAAAGAAGGGAAACTGATATTGCCGTCTAATTTGTTTAGATATGCAGCTTTGTTGAGCCATGGGCAGTGCCATGTCTCAACAGGGGGGATGGCACAGCTGGTGAACCTAGTGTTCACGACATACGGATTCTTAAACTACTCTAAAAAATTTTGTTCGATGTGTCACGTTTGTAATAAACATCATGCACAAGGGGCATTAAAGCCCAAGCAAGGGAGTTTCCCTACACCACCGTATCCATTTCATACTATCTGTAAGGATTTTATAGAATTGAGCAAATGTGAAAATAAGAAGTATTGTCTTGTCATTGTAGATATGTTTTCCAGATGAGTGGAAGCCTTTCCAACTAAAAATCCAGACATGGCAACGGTGGCAAAAGTTCTCATTAAAGAAATCATCCCTAGATTCGGCATTCCGGAAAGGATCTACAGTGACAATGGCACACACTTCGTAAACCTGACCATACAACAGTTAAGTAAACATTTTGGTATTTCTTTAAAAAATCATTGTGCGTATCACCCACAATCTGCAGGGCTAGTAGAGAGGCATAATTGGATTTTAAAGAGTAAGCTAAGAAAGTTAATAGTAGAAACACAGAGAAATTGGGTGTACTGTCTGCCCCTGGCACTGTTGAGCATGAGAACTGTTCCGAATGCAAAAGGATTGACTCCTTTTGAAAAACTATTTGGAAGGGCTTATTATATATCTCAATGGAAATCTCTCATGCCCGCAGACCAGGAAGCTGACAGTACACTAGCTGAGTATATGAGAAACCTGTTGAATTCTAAACATCTGCTGCAGTCAAATTCTGTTTTAGATAAAGAACGAACCAGACCGTCAGAAGTGGCAGTTCCCCCGGGTACCTGGATCTGGGTGAAGACAGTAAAGAAGAAGAATTGGGCGTCACCAAAGTGGGAAGGTCCATATCAAGTGCTTCTGTCGACACCCACTGCAGTCAAGATAGCGGAGCGCACCTCCTGGATCCACCTGACGCACTGCAAACTAGTCAAAAACTTTGAACTGGACAAAAATCTTGTCACATGCCAAGAGTAAAAATGATAAGAGTCCAGAAGAAACAGGAATGCAGAACAACCCTTTCCTCAGAAGTATTGCATAATCATCCTGTTAACTGTACTAGTGACAATAATCTTTTTGCTGTTGCCTTTCCTTTTCCCAGCTACACAGACTGAACTGAATAAACGTGAAGCGTTACTCATAGACTGGCATCCAAACTTTAACACTTACCAGGCAATTAAATATGTGTATGCTGAGACTTTCAATGTTTCGAATTGCTGGATTTGCACAGCTTTGCCGACAGCATATGGGGGGTTATTAATGACCACGGTCCCCCTAGGGGTCAATGAGACCTGGGAAAACTTGATTTATGATACCTCAACCATTACATCACAAGATAAAATAGCATTGCACTTGTCTGTTCCACAAAAGGGAACTGTGTGGTTTTATAAAATTATACTGTTCAGGTGGGTTGGAGCAATTGCAATGTGACTGTCCCTAATAAATGTTACACTAAAGGTAACAATGCAGATTTTTATTGTAATACAAATTATGATTCATTTCTTGGATTGATGCACAAAACACTTATAAGCAACTGTCTATAATTGATAAAAAAATGTTTCATGCAGGGCAAGTGTATATTCGCAGTAAGGTTACTACTAAAGTAGAGGACTGTTATTTTGTGTGTGGCAGAAAGGCATACAAATGGTTACCTGAGAATTGGTCCGGCAGTTGTTTTTTGGGCTACCTGGTTCCGGCCATACGACACACTGCAGTTTTGCCTCGAGGAAAAATTTGGAATATCCGAGAAGTCGTCAAGAATCCTGTAAATCCAGGTGGGCAAATCGATGCACGTTGGAAAAACCATCATTCTATAGGCAATGGACTGACAGACATGGACTTGAGTGATAGTGTTATATTGTGGGCAGGCATATTACCAGCATATGGAGCAGTGAAATCAATCTGGGAGCTGAGAAAACTGTCTAAACTTCTCGAAGTGATGAGCAATGCAAATTTTTCCGACCTCGAATTGGTGACTGATGAACTGAATGCCATGAGAACTGTGGTGCTTCAAAACCGCATGGCTCTCGACTTCACTCTAGCGGCGAGAGGTGGTACTTGCGCTTTAATCCAAGAAGAATGCTGTTCATATATTCCTGACCATAAACACGAAATAGACAATCATTTTGAGGTAATTCAGCAAGTGTCGGCCATGACCAAACCAGGCCCAAACCCACTGACGGACTTTTTCCAGAAATGGTTTGGGGGGTGGGGTACCATCCTAATGAACATCCTGATTGCCATTTGTGTAGGAATGCTCCTATTGGGAGTATGTGTTTGTTGTGGTATCCCCTGCATGAAAAGACTGATTAAAGACTTTATAGACATGTCAGTTTCTGAAACCTTATATCAAAGTGCTGAGTTTGAAGAATTATTGAAAAACTGAAATGCTTTCATAAGTTTAAACTGAATGACTCTCTTAACTGCAAATCCTGAGTGGGGTTAGGAGAAGAAAACAAACTGTTTATGCTTATTTTGAAAGTAGAATAAAAGTATTAATAGGGGGGAAATGTCAGAAAAGTATGTAATGTGTGTATTAGTAATATGCTTAGTGCATTTAGAGCTTGAAAAGGGTTAACACATTTATTCTATTTCATACTGCATAAATCTGTACAAACTGCAGATGCTTTCTGACCTTGTATTGTCAGCTAAAATCTTTGCTTATGCTTGGAAATTTACTGAGAAGCAGATGATTTCTGATTGTGTTAGGAAAGTAATGAATAGAACAACACTACTTGTATAAATGTTATGAGGCTTAGACAAGCAGTTTTGCTTGTGCTGTGAGAAAATACACAGCTATAGAAGCTATAGATAACTAGAGCAAAGACTGCTTGAAAATATGAACTGTAATCAACATTTGCTTATGCCTGAGTTAGAAAAGTACCTTGAAATGTAACACATATTAGAATTGTACAATAGGGGCCTGTAACAGGTTAGTGCCCACCAAGGCCAGGTTGTTTTTCTCAAAAAGTTTCTCACAAAACCGAGTAGCCAAGTGTACATATATTACAACAGCACATATCAGTGTGACACACACAGCATTATTCCATGTCATGCTCCAACAAACTGTTACTTGACAGTGCCATGGTGAAGCTAGGGCACTGTAATGGTCAACAGTGAGCACATCATATTTGCCACACACACCTCATGTGTACTGGAAGAGTGCCAGCAATGTGCTCTGTTAGAGCTAGGCAGTACACTCATTCAAGCAAGTGCAAGGTCTGTGGCTTGTAAACATCTAACCCCAGCATGTACTGGCTATTGTTGTACTAAGGCTAATGTTCAGACAGCACACAGCATGCATGGCTTGCAGTTGTTGACATGGGGTATATGTAAGAGCTGTGGCCATGGCTGTACATGTCATGAACGTATCATGTGTGACTACTCAGGAACATACAGAGCAGAGCTGGATTTCCCTGAGTCTGTCAATACAGGCCTTGTGTAGGTCCTATGCTCCTATTAATTGGGTATGTTTGTAGGCATTGTATTAGGTGAACATGTCTAAAGGCATACATGCCACATGGGATGTTGTATTATATGATAGGTGTCATGGGTGACCAGTAGAGAGGGGATATTACCTCTGACAACATAGATATTGAACCTTATGTACTGTTAGCATGCTATCTGCCATGTGCATGTGTGTAATGATTGTAGCCACCTGTATGTAGAAAGGTAAATGAAAGCTATGGTAATGTAATTTATGTTGTATGAGTGTGGGATGTACATATCCAGGGCAGGTACGGTTAGGTCATATCCAACCATGAGGGTGTTGTTTACTGGTGTACAGCAACAGTCGACCGTATTAATGCTGACAGCATCCGAGGGACCCTGGTATGTGTACAACTGAGCTGGTTACAAACAGTGGTGGTATTGCATTGCATAACACATTATGCAGCTGTGTCTGTACATGGGTACTTTGCACAGTTGATGTAGGCCTAGGTACAATCCACCAATCGAGGGTTTTCTGGTGGTCTACCATACTATGTCATACCACATATGAATGTGTGTTGGTAGTCTGGGAACAAGGTGGTGGATATATATGAGGATACAACCTAGAATGCAACATTTGCCACTGTCACCTGTACCTGACTCATCTGTGATGTGTTATGTCAGAGTAGTGGTCTTTACAAATGAGTTGCCTTAATGAATATATGTACACCACCACCGGGAATGGTCCATACCACTGTTATGACCCACATGTCTGGATCTGAGTTATATGGTGGTATTGCAATTGTGCACTACAGAGCCTTCAGCCAGGTGTTCCTCACTGCACAGATGTCAGTATTCCCCATTGTAGGTTCTACATTGGGCAAATGGATTACTAAAACCACACATCTAGCACGGGTTAGCATAAGCATCCAATGCAATTGTCATATAGGTGTCAGGGTGTTACTTCTGTGTGAAGGACATTTGCCTTGGAATGCGACTATATGGGTAAATGCGACCTAGGTGTTATCCACACACATGTGTAACATAGATGCATGTGTAACATAGATGCATGTGCTCTGTGTTGAAGGCTCGTCGTTCAGTCATAACAGCCCAGAATGACAAACACTGGACAACCTCATAATAACAGCAGGACATTGGCTCATTGTTTTGGTCTAGCAGTGGCCACCCATACCATGACATCACTGCGCGTGGCATTAATGTGCTTGGTAGCAAATGACCCATGTAAGGTGACAGACAGCGGCAGAACTTGTGTATATGACCAATGTGAGATATACTTTGGGTAGCAGTCCTGCTAATAATGACAACTACTAACACAGCTGGGAGAGGTCATCTTGACACCTGCACCTCAGTACCATTACACAAGGTGGCTCACACATTATGCTTGCACATGCCACTGTTCCACATATAATGCCACTGTCCACAACCTGCTATCAATGTATGCCTTTCAGGGCTGCAAGGTGTGTGACACATGCTGCAGGTAGCATCTGCCTGTGCGACCCAGGTAACCTATTGTCTGTCACATCCACACATACATGAATGTGTATACGTAACATATATATGTTAGTACTTCATGTATATGTATGCATGTGTATCACACAGCGCAGACACAGATATATCATTTACAGGCCACATACAGGTATCAGATAGTAAACCAGTATGATGTGCATATATACTGACAGGTAAGATGTACTAGCTGTAAACTTGTGTGTTTACAATAGGAGTCCATTACAACGTGTTCTGTACTTCTGTACATGTAAGTGTTTGAGCATGCACACTGTAGCCTTCAGTGGTTAGAATTATCTGTGCAACCCAAACATCCCTGTGCTACTAAGTGTATGAGCATACCCACTGCCACCATGTGTAATTTGAGTCAGTGCATCCATGTAAGTGTTTGAGCATGCACACTGTGGCCTTCAGTGGTTAGAATCCGAGTGCATCCCAAACAGCCCTGTGATACTTAGTGTATGAGAGTACCCATTGCCACCTTGTGTAATTTGAGTCAGTGTATCCAACAAGCCCTTTGTTACTAAGTGTATGAGCATGCCCAGTATAACCTTGCATAGTTGTAGTCATAGTGCATCCCAAACCGCCCTATGCTACCAAGTGTATGAGCATGCCCACTGTAACCCTGTATAGTGATAGTAGTCGTCCATTCTGCAGATGGCCATACTCCAGTTCAGGTTCCTGTTGTGCTACAGCTATACCTCTCAGGCCTACCCATGGATGATGTGTCTTGTTTGTGCATGCAGGTTGTAATGGACACCTACTTTAAACACACAGGTCTACAGCTATGTACTTCATGACTGTCAGTCTCCCTGTTGTTGTCCTCAATTTTAGAAGGGCAGTCTGACTGCCTTAGAATGTGTAATCTCTGTGGCACATCTCATAACTGCATAGTACTATAAGAGTGACCTTTAGATAGGCAGGAGTTCTGATCCCACGACTGATGTTTGTGTGTGTGACAGCAAATGCCTTAGTGTGTGTGCGTCAGCAAATAGCTGAGTGTGTGTATTTGTGTCTGCATCCTGTCTTGTTAGTGGGTTTTGCTGCATTCCAAAGAGATATCTCCTTTTGCATTGGTTTCTATCCTTGTCAACTGCTAAACCTCTCTCTTACTCCCTCCCCACTTCAAGTAATCGGCCTGTGATGTCACCCAGCTCAGACGTGGAATCAGTACGTGTAATTGTATGTGCTCTGTGGCACATACCCCAACTGCATACCACTGTACTAGTTACCTTTACATAGGCAAGACGTGTATGCACAATACTGGCAAGTGTGTGCATGTTTGTGTGTGTGACTACCCTGTAGCCAGACATACACATGTGTAATGTCTTTTAGCACACCATGGTAGTCATCTGTGGTGACCGGTGTCTACAAAGTATTACATATTTAGGAATGGTAAAGAATACACAGTCAAGCACGACTACAGTTGGGTATGTTATTTTCCTGTGCCACTGTCGAGCAGTGACACAGAAGTGGTCGCTAGGGTGTAGGTCCATACCCATCATTCCCCCACCCTAACTCCACAATCCCTAGGGTAGATTACATTAGCCATCATTCCCCACCCTGAACTCCATATACACAACAACCATCCCTTCCCTGGTGAACTGCTTATGATTTAAATGTTATAACACAAGAGATGCCTCTGTTTTGTGTACACGTCAGTTCCTTTGGAACCCTTCTGAGTCACAAAGGGTGTTCAGATGTGTATATATACATATATATATATATATATATATATATATATATATGTATATATATATATATATATATATATATATATATATATGTGTATATATATATATTGTGTATATATATATATATATATATATATATATATATATATATATATATATATATATATATGGCTATGTCTGTGTCTGTGTAGATGCATATATATATATGTGTGTGTGTGTGTGTGTGTGTGTGTGTGTGTGTGTGTGTGTGTGTGTGTGTGTACACATCCCATATATATATATATATATATATATAGTTATGACAGTTGTGATGTAGACTTGTCTTTGTTGTTTCACAGAGTACTATACATTCAAGGGTACTGTACATATGTACACAAAGTGACTGTCCCATTTTTTTCCGTACTGTGGAATACCTGTAGTAGGATGTGCATTATAGACTCCATGCAACATGTGTATAACCCAGATGGCTTAGTGGTACGCCTGGTGACCTTAGTGTGCATGGTCCCGGGTTCAAGACCTGCAAGTCTTGTTGATACTGTCAATTAGGACTGTATAAGACAGTTGTAAGCAGGTGTAAATGTGTTTTCGTCACAGTAAGCAGCGGGTACACACAGGAAACAGACATGTACAACCCACAGTACACTTGGAATGCCCTTCTTTGGCAATACTGCTGACGTCACCCACCTAAGAATACACCTCTGAGACTGCTGTAACCTCAATAATCTCCATGACGTGTGCTATAACTGCATAATGCTGTAGTGTGTTAAACTAGTTTGGTAAGTGTTCTAATCCCATACAGGTCAAGTGTGTGTGCCTGCCTGCCTGTTAAAGAAACGATGCTTTTAGAGTATGCACAGTGTTTACAACCCACATGACCCCCTTTGGCAATCCTACTGATGTCACCCACCTAGAAATACATGTCTAGGACTGCTGTAACCCAGTATTCTTTATAGTGCATGCTGTAACTGCGTATTGCTGTAGTGTGATAAACTAGTTAGGTAGGGGTTCTATTCCAAGAGAGACCAATTGTGTATGTGTGTTTGTATGTGTCTCTCTGTCTGCCTGAAACAAGAACCATGCTTTTTAGAGTATGCACACTCTTTACAATTCACATGACCACCTTTGGCAATCCTGCTGATGTCACCCACCTAGGAATACACCTCTAGGAGTGCTGTAACCCAGTATTCTTTGTGCTGTAACTGCGTATTGCTGTAGTATGATAAATTAGTTAAGTAGAGATTCTATTCCAAGAAAGACCACCTGTGTGTGTCTGCCTGCCTGTGAAAGAAACAATGCTTTTAGAGTATGCACACTCTTTACAACCCACATGACCCCCTTTGGCAATCCTGATGATGTTCCCCACCTAGAAATACACCTCTAGGACTGCTGTGACCCAGTATTCTCTATAGTGTGTGCTGTAACTGCGTATTGCTGTAGTGTGATAAATTAGTTAGGTAGGGGTTCTATTCCAAGAGAGACCACCTGTGTGTGTCTGTCTACCTGAGAAAGTAACACTGCCTTTTAGAGTATGCACACTCTTCACAATTCACATGACCACTTTTGGCAATCCTGCTGATGTCACCCACCTAGACATACACCTCTGGGGCTGCTCTAACTCAGTAATCTCTATAGCGCATGCTGTAACTGCGTAATGCTGTAGTGTGATGCACTAGTTAGGTAGGGATTCTATTCCAGGACATGGCAGGTGTGTGTGTGTGTGTGTGTGTGTGTGTGTGTGTGTGTGTGTGTGTGTGTGTGTGTGTGTGTTTGACTGTCAGAGCCTGTGTGGAGGTGGCTGTGAGTGTCTAACCACTGGACATGTTGGGGAGTGGATTTTGTAGTTTTCCTATATGGTGTCCATCTTATATGTCACAATGTCCACCACATGAGGAGTACAGATGCCAGTCAGCCAAGGGACTGTGTTGGCAAGCCATACCCCTACATCTGGAAAAAGGCCTGGTGATCAAAGTATGCAACCCTACTATTACCCGGAATACTTCCTGAACCCATGTGTCATACACAAACACACTTGCCTAGAATATCCTGCTATGTTGCTAGTACCCTGCACATTGATGACAGATAGTAGGCATGGTGTGATTGCAGTGGGCTGCAGAGGGCATAGCACCCTGTACAGCAGTACAATAAGCACATAATTACGGACAATGTGCCTTCACTATGTTCCCCACTGGATGCCTGCAACATATGTGGTGCCATCAAATGTGATCCACAGAGACCATACAATGCCTTACACATGTGCCCTGTATGGACCGATGCCACTGACACCAGGGAATACCTGTATCATGCTATCAATGCAGGTGCAGGGTCAACCTGCTGACTATAAGAAGGTTCTGCCACACGAAGCCAGTAATGGCACATCAGAGGATAACAGTCTGTGTACACAACATGTGTCAGCCAAACCAGGTACACCTGTACATGTCATTGTACATTATTGTGAGACATGCACATCCCAGGCAATGTCCATGTCAAGGACTATCAAACACAGACATGGCATTCATTGCAAAGCTATGGCCATACACAATGGTAACCAGGATGTCAGGACAGTTCATACAATACCCATCTGTGTGGGACATTGCAGACACTACGCCCCTGCACCACACTGCACATCATTGCCGGGTGGCGTGATGCCAAGGATTACCCCTCTCCCAGCCTTGTACAGCCATCTTGCACAGCCAACCACTACACACCCAGGAAGCAATACACACATGCATGTCAGTATTGGCACCTTGTGTTTGCGTGTGGGGAATGATGTCCCAACCACAGTCACTCCCAGTATAACTCCCATTGGCATACCGACAGATGT
The DNA here is from genome assembly GCF_019279795.1 of Protopterus annectens. Lineage (NCBI taxonomy): Eukaryota > Metazoa > Chordata > Ceratodontiformes > Protopteridae > Protopterus > Protopterus annectens. The sequence continues at coordinate 1,604,537,033 of NC_056739.1, forward strand.
CAAACATGTTCACATGCCCTAGCCCATAGAACCTCCAGATATCCCCTGTGGTGTCTGTAGTACCTGTGCATTACTGCAGTGTGGCAAACTAAGTAGTTTGGGAGTGTATTTGTGGGTCTGGCAAAAAGTGTCAATGTGAGTCCATTAGAGAGTGTGGTTATGTTGACAATGACATCCGTTCATGTGGACAGCCATGTGTGCTACACCCAATGTATGTCTACTATATCTCTGTTGCAGATGTCACTCACCAACACACATATATGTTCTTACAGCACACCAACATGTCAGCTTTGTGGCACATGGAGTAACTTCATGCACTTGTAATAGTAATGTCTAGTCAGTCAGGGGTTTGAAACTCTGTACTGGTAGGTGTGTGACAGACAATGCTTAGGTTTTAGTCTCCAAGCCCTTCTCTGATGTACTTTGGCTCTGTCTGTCCCTCCCACACACTCTCTGGTGGATGTGGAGGTGTACACCTGCTCAACAACAGCTTGTATTTTGTAAGTGATGGTCATGATCAGGTGATGGCCTCTGCACCTATTGCAGTCCTCCTCTAGCTGATTGCATGTGAAACAGCTGTGATGATGTTCCCATAGCCATTCGCATGAAAAACACAGTAGAATATCTAGGAACATCATGTTGGTGTTTGCCCATGACAGTCACTGTGAGTGCTACCTGGATCTGGTGTTTGGTAAACGGCATCACAGATGATATCTAGATGTTCCTCAAACAACATACACAGTGGGAAATAGCCTAAAGAGAGGAGGGTGATGTGCCAGACATGACTACAGCATGTAAGTCTAGCTATGCTTCATTGAGACTACTGCCTGTTTAACAAGTTGTGTGTGGTAATGGCTATTTTGCATGTTTTAAAACTGACAAGACAGTGCTCTGTTTGTGAGGGTCCCCCCATCTGTAGGGTTATCTGTGGACTGGTCAGTGTGTGGAACCATTTGTTTCCTGTGTTATTCACTGAACTCACATCTGTGAACAGCAGGAGCATAGTGCGAGGATTGCAGCCAGTACATGGTGATAGCGATGAGTTACTGCCATCATATCCATGACTGGACATATGTCACATGAAACAGTGGTATGACAGACACTGTCTGGGGTTCTCAGTGACATGCCAATAATGGGCCACTGTTCATAGCTGCAGTCACAAGTCTTCTGCACTTTGTACAGTTGCCATGCAGTATATATGCATGTGTTGTGTGCTCCCTCTGCAAATGTATACCATCTGTTGTATTGGGTTGATGGTCATATCTATGCATGCTGTTATAAGTAATCCTGAATGCTGTTGACTATTACTAAGCCATATCTGTGTTTAAACTGCAACACCCTAGGCTGTATGGGTTTGGAGGTCCCGGCAGAATCTCCTGTCCCACTTCAGCTGGCCATGGCACCGGGCACCAGCACATCTGGGGTGCAGCCTTGGACCTCCACCTCTATTGGCTCTGCACCACCTTCTGGTGGTACCGCCACTGAAGATGGGACTTGTCCTTCCTAGGAGCAGGTCCAGACAGGAACATGTCCACTGTCGTACAGTCCCGGACGTGGCGCATAGGGGGCTCGATAAGGGGTTTTGAGGCCAGATACGCCAGCTCAAGGGCAGAGTGTCACATTTACAGGGTGAGGCTGCCCCTCCTAGACAGCCCCCAGCACTGCCACCTTTGCAGCTGTTTTGCTGCAGTGGTGGCTGCCCATGGCTGGGACCTCTGTCCCACTGTTTCCATCTGGGGGCTCATGGGCTTGTGAATGCTGAACACCCCTCCCTGTCCGAGGTGTATCCCCCCACATGTGTCATATACCGACCCTGTATGCTGTCTTGTCTGTCCACTATATGCTGCCCACTCTCCTCCACAAGCATACCTACTCTCCTTCCCCCACATCCCACTCTCACCCTACGGAAACAAAAGGCCAATCGGTTCCTAGAACAACATTTGCCCCATACATAGCTGTCCATTTCACACACGTGTCCACTGGACACATGTAACCCTTTTAATATGCATCACAACATACTCCAGTTGTCCTCACCCCTGTCTCTCAGGTGCATGATCCTCGTATGCACATGACTCCTAAATGTTCCAGGTACACATGATGCGGACGACCCAATTGTACACACAACACTACCGGTCCCTCTATGGTTACCCCATTTACCTTTATCATGGTGATGATGTCATACACAGCACCTTGCAAGAGTATTGTTCTCACATAATGATTGGACAGGAACTGTTGTGTTAATGTAAATAACATGCACAGAGTGATGTATATGGCCAATGTACAAATGTTTGCGCGTATCATTGACACATGTCTGTCTGAGGGAGTCTTGATACTACATAGGACAACACCACTACATAATACAGGCAATGCTGGTTTTTCCCTTTTCATTCCTTTGCATTGCTTTGTTGTCGCATGGGATGTTCCTGATATATCTATATATATGTATGTATCTATATGCTGAACATAAACACTCAAACATACATCTACATGATGGAATACATTTCCTATGCTGTTGAATGACTGTGCTGGATGATATGTTTGTAATAAGGTCCGATGTCTGTATATCTGCCATGGCTTAGTGGTAAATCACAATATCTGTGTGTGCAGGGTCCTAGTAGCGAGCCTTGCAGAGGCCGGTTATTTTGTTGCTGGGCAGAACAAGGCCATTGGATATGGTGTGATTAAGGCACATTAAAGCAGTTGTGAGCGGGTGTGTGTGGGTTTGCAAGGTGCTAAGCAATGCTAACCTCTGGTTGCAGTTTCTTACACTCAGTTAGCCTCTACATTGCTTTACTAGTGTAATACTCGCATACTGCCAGCCAAACAGGCTTACACCCGCTTGCTCCTGCACCTGCAAATGCACTGCATTTGGTGTTTGCATCTGACACTCATGGCCCTGGGTGGGAGTGAGGACTATGATATTACCTTGTGATGCCTTTTAAATCGGATTACATGCCTACAGTATCAGGAATGGCTGCCCATTTGGCGACAGCATGCTGTTCGACTGTACGGAATCCTTGGCCTGTCCAGAGTTTGATTCATATTATTGGTGTGTTCCTCTTACAATCTGTACCCATCTGGCTAATACGTGGGAACTGACACTCTTTAATACAAACAAGTAATTGGGTTTTGGAACCCACATCCTTCAGCCGAGTCATGCTACTGCATACCTAATATTTTATCATCTTTCTAAGGTTGTCAGTGGAATATGTGCTTTCTGTCCCTATCAGACCTCTCATACGATTGGGGAAAAATACAAACTGAATCAGGGACATGGCATAACAACATCAGGGACACATTTAAATTATTGGTGCTATTAACCTGACACATTGACAGACTTAGAGCATATGAATTCATACACATTTTCTGAGGTAAATTATATTTATAACTCTTAATTGTTGTCGTTATTCATTACATGTAATTCACCACCTTTCCTCCAAATGTCACTAGTTTTATGGGGGTTAAGTGGGACAGAGTTAGAAACTGAGTCAAAATCAGGGACGTCCCTGGAAATTGGGGACAGTTCATAGGTATGGTCCCTATTTGTTCCCCCAATGGTTTATGTCCTGTCCAGTGGATGTGCTCTTAGGGGTTGAGAGGTATGGGCATCAGCTATGCCCAATTCGAAATATTACTTACATCCCTGGGGCGGTCTTAATATGACTGCGCCAGCCACCACCTGCACGCCTAGGCCCATAATTTCATACCAATAGTTCTGCCACCTGCCACTCCTCTACAACACTCATCCTTACTGTGGGTGCAGGTGGGGTATAAACACACCACTACACACTGCCCACTCTCCCCATGTCAGGACACATGTCGTACGTTGTGTTGACCCATGGGTTATCAGGCTTGCACAACCTACTTATCCGTGTACATCTACAGCCTGGTTTGATAAGTCATTAGCGGGAATGCCTCCGATCATTAAATTTTGGTGTCCCACAAGGGACATCGATGTCTATGTTTCAAGATTAGACCTAGCAGGTCTCTCCCACTGATAGTATCCGGTCGGTGGTCTGGGAAGCAGTGGTTTGTTTACCTTTATTGTGTGTCTGTATGTCTCACCGGCCTAGCTGGGGTAGGGGTGGGGAGGGTTGATACTACTTGTTACACATTTGTTTATTGGACCCCTCACCCCCATATGCACGGCCAGTGAACATATGTTACTCGTAACTGCTGTATCATATCCTAGCTATATACATGTGTATATTTACAGTCACATATATATATATATATATATATATATATATTTACATTACTATATACAGATATATCTTTATATGTATGCATACATGTATATTTATATTTTGCTGTCTACATATATATATATATATATATATATATATATATATATATATATATCACAACATATGGGTCTATGGGTGTCTGCATATGTATATATTTATATGTGGGTATGTATCTGTATTCTGTCTCTGTATGTATACATTTGTACTACAGAGAGGGAGAGGCTTATTTCTATGTCGCTATGGATAGATATACACACTTATACCTCTACATATATACGTCTACATCTGGTTATTCCATTCCTTGCCATATAGATTACACTTTGCTGCAGTGGGACTCGTAGTGGGTGTGGCTGCTCGTTGGGTGAAGTCTCTGCCCAATGTACACATTTGCTTACATCCCTAGGGCTGTCCATATAGGCCTACATCAGCCAACACCTGCACACCTAGACCCATAAGTAGCTACCCATAGTTCCCCCACCCTCACCTCCTCAACAACACCCATCCTTACTCTGGGTCCTGGTCTGTTCTGGACACACCACTACATGCTGCCCACTCTCCACTTCACGGGACCCATTTCATACAATTGTCTCGGCCCATGGGTCATCAGGGTTTCCCACCCTTGTATTCTGAGTATGTATACACCCCAGCCAGAATGGTCGGTCTATCTCCTTCTTTTGGTCTTGGCAATTTTTGGGGTGTCCCGCAAGGGGCGCTCCATTCTGTGTTCCAAGATTAGAATTCACGGGTGCACTGTGTACTCCCCTGGTTGTATTCTGCCTGTGGTCTGGGGAGCAGTAGACTCTTTACATTGTTTGTGTGTATGTTTCCCGTGTCCGGCTGGGGGAGGGTGGAAGGTCATACTATGTGTTTCATGTTTCTTGCTTGGGCTCTTCACTTCCATTGGCATAGCCTGTGAACATATGTCATTCTTGTGTGCTGTTTCCTATCATAGCTGCATATCTGTGTATATCTACGCACGCACACACACACACACACACACACACACACACACATATATATATATATATATATATATATATATATATATATATATATACATATATTTATATACATGTACATATATACATATATATATATATATACATATATATATATATATATATATATATATATATATATATATATATATATATATATATATATATATATATATATATATTTATATATTTATTTACATGTATATATATATATATATATTTATATTTATATATATACGTATAGGTAAATGTCTGCAACTATATATATATATATATATATATATATATATATATATATATATATTTATATATATCTATATGTATACATATATGTATATATATATATATATATATATATATATATATATATATATATATATATATATGTGTGTGTGTGTGTGTGTGTGTGTGTCTGTAAAGCAATACATACCCCGCGCAAACACACTTACACATGCTTACTGGTGTTTATATATGCCTGACATGCTTACTAGTGCCTTATTCATTATGACACTGACACTTCACCCCAGTTAACTTTTAAATTAATTGATATTTTGCAGGTTATACTGCAGACAGATGTCACAATATGTTCATGTACAGATTACTGATGGTAAATGGTATGTGATATAGTGGGATTCGTTACGGGAATGTCTGTTTGTTAAGCGGTTGCTCTAACCAATACAGTATTGCTGTGTTGCTTCATTTGCATTTATACCCATATACCCATGGCTCCTGGTTCCCCAAACACACACCCCAATGCCTCCCTAACACTGCAGTCATCCATTCTCCAGTCGGATTCGCGGTGTATCCACACCACTACACATTGGCCACTCCCTACTCCTATAGGCCCATCCCATCGGTTGACTCACTCCATGTATCCTCAGAACTCCCAAACGTTTATTCCACAAACATTGGTGACATGAGCGAACAAAAGAAGACTATTTGCAATTTTTGGGTTGTCCCACATGGGACACGCATGTGTTTATGTCAAGATTAAACTCTATACTTCATTACATCCTTACTCCCGTTAACATGACACTGCAATAAATTAATATGTATGACTATGTGGTAATGCACACATTACACATGAGAGCCTAATTATGTACGTGTTCGGCGTATTTCTTTTACAAATAGACCGGTTAAGTAATTGGCATTGCCATAGCAGGCAGATCACAGGAATGATTCCATGTGTGGGAAAATCCTCACATTTGACTATTTTCAGCACAGCACTGACTTCGGACATTGTACACACTTCTGCGTTTTAGCACTTTTGTCCCATCCCTCTTCTGCACAACATATTATTCTATCTACTGTCGAGGTTTGTAAGGGCACATTCATGTTATTTATGTCTGCAAATGGAATTAATGTGTTACAGAGAATGTACTTCTACATATTGATGTCTGCATGTGTCTATGCATATATACTTATAACAAACTCGCTGACCTCCACGGGGCGGTACAATTAGAACCAGCCCATCAAACCCTGTTCCGCCTGGCTCCATATTTTCATACCCATAGTTCCTCCACCGCACCTGTGTTCAAAATATATGCATACCATCCATTGTCCACCTATCGCAGCCATGCCACACCTCCACACGTTGTCCTCTCCGGAGCGTTAGGGGCCCTACATGTATGTTGTCCCAACCCATGTATTCTCAGGTTCTCCCACCATTTAGTCCTTGAACCTACCTGCCCTTGCTTGTGTAATGGTCGGATGGCCAATCATCCTATCAATTTTTGGGTAGTCTCACCAGGGACTACCCTCTGTGTGTAAAGCAGACTTAGCAAATCAACAGTGTTACGCCCACTGGTAATATCCTGCATGTGGTGTGAGTAGCAGTGCTTTGCTCACTCCTGCCCAGTTGGATATGACATACGCTGACAGCGCTATATAATACTGTACTGAGGTTGCTGTTGATTCCCTTCTCATTCCTTTTGTATGCTTTATTGTTACGTCGTTCTTTATTCATATATATATATATATATATATATATATATATATATATATATATATATATATATACATATATATATAGATATATATAGATATTATATATCTGTATATACTTATATACATTTCCTATGCTTGCACTGCTTAGACTCGTGCAAGTGCACTCAGACTTGCTTACTGGTACTTATATGTGTTTACTGCTGCTTATTTGTGCTTACACCTGCTTGCTAGTACCTTATTCATTATGACAGTTCCACTTTGCTTGAATGATATTTAAGTTAAATATCTCATGCGATACTCTTATGTCAGTTTTATGGCAAAACAACATTCATTCCACATGGAAAATGATATGTGCTATTGTTGGACTTAAACCGTGAATGCCTGTTTGCTAGGTGGATGCTCTAAACACTACACTACTGACACGTTGATTCTGCATGTTTTTCTCTATTTGATAAGCTACGCTCGGTGGAGGGCAGCAACGTGCAGACACGCTGTGCTTTGCTTACACCTTCAATATTGCAGCAATTCAAATGTATAATAGGGACACAGGGACAGGGAATCTAATTGTGAAAGTTCTAGGGACAGGGCTCCACATTCCACTACGTGCTTGTGTGTTTTCTACGATTTTATTGCACTGTTCGTGGACACTCTTGTATGCTTAGCATACATTTTGGTATCCACAGACACTGACTTATTGACTTACTATTAGGGGCAGGCTGTACTGGTAAGCATAGTAGGTTTTGCAAGTGTGGGGGCATGTTTACGCCTCCGTAGAGCACTTGTACATGCCCCCTGCACTCGCACATATTTCCTGTGCATGTCGATGGTGCGGCGGCGTGCCCTCATACATATTCATATGGCACTGCTGCGCCATCTGTAGTAAGGATGCTCGGAGCAAGGCTAAAACTGTCCTTGCACCGAGCTTCTTGAATCCCAGGGCCTATGTTTCAAAAGTATTCCAAAATAATCCGTAGCACCATACATGTTCATAACTAATGGTGTTGACTATATTGGCTTGAATCTATCTGTAAAGATTTAAAAAGTTAGAAAAGAAAAGCCATTACCATTCTAAAGCAGGGTAACTGAGACACCTAATATGTCATTTGCATGTATTTCATGGGTCTCTATTACAGCAGGTTTAATGTATCACACACTGAAAACTCTAGGTTGGCTGTTTTTTTATTGTACTTTCTGTCTATTTAAATGTGCAGCAACTTCCTTCTTTTCTCTCTTCTTATTACTTTGTTTATGTACACTTAAAAATGAGATTTACTGTGTAAAAGCATTAACAGCTACATCACTGAGGGAATATATTTTATTAACTTTGCTACATACCCTGGCAGTGTTCCTGTTGTTCTATGAGCTCATTTTGAGTGAGATTTTTATAAACGACTTTTAGCCTTCTCATAAGGTTTTAATTGCTACATAATGAGTACCATGGCTCAGTGACTATTTTTTTAACACCTGAGGCTGCACTGTTCTAATGTAAAAGCTTGTATGAAATCATATGTCTATATTATCTATCTCTATATCTATATAAATATCTCAATCTATTTATCTGGCTAGTTATTTATCTGTATCTTAGCATAATATTCAGGAGAATTTGCAGTGCCACAGTGCACTGTTATGCATTAAATATACCATAGCACAACATGGCCTGATACTGCTTCATTATGCTGTAGAGGAGCATAGCATTAATATTGTGGGAAAAGGGCTTCACAGTAAATTAGAGCAGCTACATTCCTGGCAGCAACTACACCCATCAACTGCAGTAAAGTGGCTGAGCTAAGGGTGGTAATACAAATAATATGACAAAAACTGTAAGGCTTCATGCTCAATGCCATGCACATTCACAAGCAAAAACAAAGTGCTCCATGGATGTAATACTCGCTCTGACGGCAGGCCACAGAAGAATACTACTGAGATTCTTCATGTAAATGGGGAGGAAAGGAGGAGATAGAAAAGTCTGAAAAGGGGCAGCTGCTCACATAAAGATAAGCTTAATGAAAGCTAATTGGAGAGGCAACAATTTTTTTTTCTTTTAAAGGAGAACCACAACCACAGACTCAAAAAAACATGTTTATTTCATCATAGTTTGGTGTTTCCTACATTTTGACACCACTCTGGGACTATTTATTGGTTTTTAAATCTTTCTCTACATAATTTCTGAGTCTGATCACATGGGTTCTAGCATCTTGAAGTGATCCTGATTGGTTAGTCTGCCTCTAGGCATCCCACAATGCAGTGTCTGTCTGTAAAAAAATTACATCACACAGGCCTCTTTCTTCCTAAGGCTCCTTTCACTCAATTGATTTTACATGCATGCACTACTCTCTTTCAGTCAGTTAGTTTTAAGTAACATTTCATGCCATTCAGTGACTACTTAAAATACAAACAGTGCAAATGCCATGGAACAGACTTTCAAAGTGATTTGTACTGCTACTTCTTTTTAGAATATAAATTGCAGTCTTTTGTGAAGCCTGAATTGTACTACTTTAACTCATCTTCCATTCCCTTTCACACCTAACATCCCTAGCTGTCAACGTGCTAAGGGTAATTTCAGCTGTTACCTGCTGTGATTGACAGCTCACAGCAGGAGACTTGACTCATGTACTGTTTCCTTGTTCTAGCCTTTACTTTCTGTATTGGTAGGGGAAGGACCAGGGAGCTGTGACATCATAGCATGGGTGGGTTTTTAGGACGGTTGTGGTGATGTCAATTTGGGGAGGGAATTGTCCAGAAAACCACATGTATTCATTGGCCATGATGACATCAGTGAACTGGAGACTACAGCAAGTTTTTCCAGGAAGAGATAAAAATTTTTTAAAAGTGAAGCCACCGCAGTAGAGTAAGGTACTGTTCTAGTAGAGAGAAACAGTCAGTTTAAAATTTTTTAAATGCTGTATTGTTGCTTATTCAAAGCAGGGACTGTAAATAGGAAGAAAAAAGGACAGAGACGCTGAGCATTTAATAGAATCCCATAGTCATCCTTTAAGTGGGACAGGTGACCATTTTAATTATTTTAAAAGAAGCGTTCCTGGTGAAGTCAACAGGGAGCTTGTGTGGGAATGAACAACAGGGATTAGAGGGGGTAGCTGGTAAGGCAAGCAAATATAAATTGCAGACAGAGACATGGACGGTATAAGGCAAAAGCTGGAGATAATAATGCAAGAATGTTGAGAAGCAGAGGGAGGACAATTGGTGATGGGAATGATTGGACTACAAAGAAAGTATTAGAAGTGACATTGACACATATGCAAGGGGAACATCATGATATGAGACAGGGTGGCATACGGTGGGCTTATTTGATTGGACTGAATTAGAGGAGACCCTATCCAGTGGGTGTATGGTTATGGCTGACCAGTTGTGCAACACTGTCAGCTACATCAAGAGGTGATCCCAATGCAGAAGTCCAGGTGTTGGCACACTTCTGACATGCAACATTCACTACATCTGACACTGGGTGACAAAGGGGACATCTCCACTCTACTCTCAGTAAAGAAATCCCTATGCACTAGAGAGCTGTCCTGCTCATTATTAGCAGAGCAACATTTACTTTCTTCTGAGGAGTAAGACTAGGGCCCTCTAGTGACACAGCACTAGGCACATTGGTTATAACAGACCCATGTGGCTTTCACATCGCTACATATGTCTATGACAAATGGAATGTCAATAACATGGTAAAGACGTGGACATTGTATACATACCCTGCCATCTAGATAGCCTTTAGACCTATCTGCTGATGTTTATTTCCTCAGCTTCTGTAAAAAAAACAGTAACTGCTCAGAACAATATGATCCTGTAAACAGAAGACAAGGAAACTAGGAGACAACAGCCACAGCTAAAGCAAATGATAACATTTACATATAGTTCTTACTGTAAAATAAAGGCATACAACCTATAACCTCTACCTTCCTCTGGCAGAACAAGTCAAGGTAATGTCTGCATAGGTCACTATAGTGATGCCTGCACTGCTTTACAGAGCAGGTGATGCTATAGGCATCACTAAACTCATGACACATTGCTGCTAAGTATCAGCCTTCTATATGGGATTATCGTAAAGGCCCAGCATGTACTCCTGATAGTCCCAGTACAGCAGACACACAATTATCTTATTTTCCCAGCTGCATCAGGGAGGTGTTCTGCTGATCCAAGTGCTTGTAGAGACCATGTATATGCTCTTGGTATGAATAAGGAGCAACATGATAGCCCACTGCACATAGCTGCGAGTTAGAGACATGATGCAATATGCATCACTGAGCAATAACCATGCACTGCTGAAAGTATAATTAACACAGAGCATAATGTGCATATGTCCTTTTAGCCTGGGATGGCAGCATTGCCTTGGTGTGATCTCACACCCAGCATTACCTGGGTGGAATATTAAAATGAGTTATGGAAGTAATTCAGAGATGATTATGTTGATACCTCATTAGAATAACCATGTTGTAGGGCAATCAAAAATGACTTCACCATAATGAGGGAGACAGTGTTAAGACAAACAAATGGAAAGGACTTGGCATTGTGGCATTGTAGTACAGGCATTGCAGCCAGTAATGTACTGCTGCACTGCACTGCACTGAGCCTCTGTGGTATATGTTATCAACAGAGACAAATAAGAAATAGTAGGCTGCATGAGTGACCAGAGCACCATGGCATAGTGTTGCTATCCAGCTGGGTGGGTGGTGGTGGTGGGGTCTCACCATGACAGAAAACATATCTCAAGGGAATGAAAATGTTATGCCCTATGGGGGCATACTGTGGCCTAAACACACAAACCACAAGACATGCTACAGGGAAAAATGACTCGTTAACGTAAGTCAAATCATGGTCATGTATACAGAGGGTGATAAAGGCACATGATATGGCAGAGTGCTTAAGGAAAGTGGGCTGAGGTAATTATGGGTCAGGGTAGGAAAAGACACAGTACAATAATAGACAGATATGTAGCCAGTACTGACACAAAGGAATTCGCCAAGGACACTGATGCACACTCACATTGACTGACATATAACTTAGCACATGTACTTCTTATCATTTGCAGAAGTAAATAGCAACAGATGAAAATCTTCTCCACCCAAGAGACAGGGGTATTGCTGCAGGCCTCAGACACATATGACATAAGTATACTTGAAAACGGTAAACCTTACAAGGCTTTCTTGTACCAGGTGTGGCAGGGAGCTGAGTAGGACATCAGTGTTCTAAGTGTTCATAATAGGATGGTAGTACAGGCATGCCACAGGTTAACTGATATGGCACTGCATGCCAGGACCCAGACATAAGACATTGCCATGGACAACTCCACCAAAGGATGTGTGTCACCAACACAGAAATAATTTACAGTTGTAGAAGAGTTCCCAATGATCCTGTCCATCTGTTCAGGCTAAGTGACTAAACTCTCATACCTATATTTTGCTTGGCTGTGGGAAATAGGCTGTTGACAACTGCTGATTCATCAGGTTAATAATGACATGTATATTTCAAGTTGTGCGTCAACATGCAAGTGAAATGGGGTTATTCAGTTGAAGATTATGTATAGCTGTTCTCCAGGTGCACTGGGACTGCAGCTGTGACATCCTGCACCACAAGATATGTATCTGTTCATATGCTATTCACATAAGTGGCTTGTATCAGTCTGTCTGCCATGGGCTATGGGAATGAAGCACATGTTCCAGTAATGCCATAGGCATGTTATCTTTATGCTTTCAGAGGTCCCACTGGTACAGTGTTCACCACAATAGATCAACATGTTCTAGAGTTCAGTTTGTCACCTGTGGATGAAGATTATGTCATTATGTATATGGCACAGTGATACTGTCAGTATTACAAACTTTAGTGGGCAGGCACATGTCCTCCACATTTGAGGTGATGGTAGAGAAGCAGACCAAATCTCTGGCTTGATGGTGGACATCCCATCAGAGGGACCCCCACAAAGGCATCATAGGAGTAAATCTGTCAGTCATATTGCCTCCCCCATGTGGACATCAACATAGGCTGCAGGCATATTAGTGGCCATCACTGCCACAACTCCTCCAAGTCTTTCATTGCATTGGGTACCGCATTTGATATCAGTCAACACATGTACAGGTCAGTGATCCAGACAGTCAGCCAATATACATAACATGGTAGAGATGGTGAGCAAGCTGTACAGACTGCTTGTGGACATGCAACCACTACAAAGACTGTCAGACAACCTGTAGCACATCCAGAATGAAGTAGAATATCATCATCACCATCATCAACAACACCCATTTTCTACATGCGGTCGGGGTATTGTGTCAACTGTCACCATCTCTCTTGATTCAATGCCACACTTTGGCCTTCTTCAACATTCATGCCTGACTGTCTCACGTCTTCTCTCACACAATCCATTCACCGTTTACACCCATGTTTCCTCTTGCTTTCCTCTGCTTTCTTGCAATCTGTCCCAAATCTTCTTCAATAGCTTGTCTTCTGATTTTCTGCACATGTACCCAAACCACTGTAATCTGTTCTTGTTGGTCTTTTCTGCAATTATGGGCACAGTGGCTTCTGCTCTTATATCTTTATTTCTTTGTCTGTCCCACAGTGTGCATCCGGCCACCCATCTCATGCACTTCATTTCTATCACCTCTAGCTTCTTCAACTAGTCGGCCTTTACGGCTTCTGTACCATACAGTAGTACTGGTCACATCACTGTTTTGTACACCTTACTTTTTAGCTTCTTTGGCATTTTTCTGTCAAACACCACACCTGACACTGTATGCCACTTGGCTGCAGACCCTCTGATTTTAGCCTTGACCTTTTCATTCTGACTTCCTTTCTCCTCAGCCACCCCTCTCAGATAATTGAAAACTGTTTAACCCATTCCATTATCTTCCCTTCTATTTCAGTTCATAGCTTTTGATTTCCCCATTCGCTGCCATTACCACTGTCTTATCTGTACTCAATTTCATCCCATGTGCTTTTAGTTTTATATTCCATTCCCATTTCCATTGCTGAGGTTCTTGCTCAGATTCTGCCTGTAATGCCACATCATCTGCATAGAACAGCTTTGTTGGTCTATTCCCTCTGACCTGTTTGCTAATGTAATCCATCACCACTATGAACAGCAGTGGGCTCAGAGCTGAACCCTGATGCACACCCACTCCCACTGAGAGATCCTCTGTCAGACCAAATACTGTTCATACTTGGGTCACGGGGTCCTTGTACGTGGCTTGCACTAATTCTGACAATGTTTCTGGGACTTCAAACCACTGCAAGACTGCCCAAATCAGCTTTCTTGGGAATTTGTAATATGCTTTCTCCAAGACTAGGAATGTCACATTGGACTCTTTCCTCATCTCTAGCTTCTTCTCAACTTTTTGTCTTACTACAGACATTTGGTTGGTTGCTCTATGTTCTGATCTGAATCCAAACTGCTATTCTCTTATCTTACTTTCTACTACTCTGTGTACCCATTTATCAATCACCATCTCAAGAACTTCTGTGCAGTGTGACAGGAGTTTGATACCTCTGTACTGCACACAGTTGTGTATGTCCCCCTTATTCTTGTAGACTGGCATGAGTATGTTTATTCTCCAGGTATCTTGGATATATGAGTACCCTCATATTTTTCCCCTAGCTCACCCAGAATCTTTACCATATCTGATGTGACCTCATCCTAGCTTGCTGTTTTTCCTGACTTCATTTTCCTGAGTGCTGTTCTTATTTCATCATGGTGGGCTCCTTTTCTTCTCTCATAATAGGCTGTGTCTGGGGCAGTACAACTTCTGTGGGTTTTTCTTCGTTCAGAAGTTGCTGTAACTACTCCTTCCATCTGCCTTTGAATTTCTATGGACTGTTGAGCAGGTTGGTGTTAGCATCCTTTATGAAGGGTGGCTGACTATCTTCTTTATTTTTCTGTCTTTGCCTTGCAAGCTGATATAGTTTCTTTGTGCCACCTACTGAGTACATTTTCCAGAAGCTGGAAGAGTGCCTCTGATGCCACGTTCTTTGCTATTGCAATTCTTTTCTTAACTTTTTTGCTAGCTAACCTGTATTCTTTCCTACCCTGGTGTGTCTTTTCTGTCTCTCATTTTTTTCCTGCATTCCTTCTTTTTATTCATGACTTCCTGGACTTGTGCATTCCACCATCAGCTTTCCTTAGGTACCTTATTTTTGTGCATTATACAACCAGCTTTCCTTATGTACCTTACTTCCATACCTGTCTCAGCCACATATCTGTTTTGTAGTCCTCATGCATGCAGTTTTGAGGAACTGCTATTCTTCTTCAACTCCACCTATTTCTTCCTCTTCTTCAGGTGCTAGAGCCCTGAGGAATTCCTTGAACTGGTGTGTTTTCTCTCCAGTCAATTTTCAGATCTTCAGTCTGGTCTCTGTTGACCTTAGAGCCTTCTCTGACCATTGCTTGAAGTTGATTGTGGCAGCCAGTGATTTATGCCAGGGGCTGACTGTTTCACTGGGGATGACTTTGCAATCATTGATTCTACCTCAGTCCCCTTTCCTTACCAGGAGGAAGTCTACCTGAGTTGCATGTTGGCCAGTCTTGTAGGTGATCTTCTGAATGTCTCTCTTTCTGAACCATGTGTTGACTACTATCAAGCCATTTGCCATCCAGTAGTCTAGAATGGCCTTTTCTTCTTTATTCCTGTGTCCCCACCTCTGTGGACGCAGGCAGTCTTCATATCCAGTTCTGTCTGTCCCAATATGTACATTCAAGTCCCCCATTATCAACACCAATTCATGCTATCCTGCTTTATCTAGAAGGTCCTATGACTGCTGTATGAATGCACTCTTCTCTTCACTATCATAACCTTGCTGTGAGGCATAGACTGAGATTATAAATACTGTCCTATCATTAGGTTAGAGTCTGATTGCCATGAGTCAGTCACTAATTCTGATGACATCCCTCACTGCCTTCTGCAGCCTCTCTCTCACATCACAATTCCCACACCATTTCTTGCCTGTCCTCCTCCTGAGTATTATATACTGGCTACAAAGCCAAGTGGCTTTACTGCACTGCCCTTCCATCTTGTCACTTGGTTACATAGGATGTCCAGCCTCCTCCATACCATCACGTCATCCACTTCCAAGCTCTGTCCTATGTGTGAACCTACACTGAGTGTTGCAATTCTTAGTTCATGTTTGGCAGGTTGATTGGTTTTACATCCAGTTTTTGTTCAACAGAGCTGTACCAGGTAAACCCGGCTGGGCAACTGGACACTGTACAGTCAGTAACTTATTGAACTAGAGCTGCTGGGCTTTATGGCATGTCCACACTGGCCAGTGTGGGCACATAAACCCCTCTGACCATTAGCAGGAGTCAATGGCAAAGGTCAGAGTAGGATGGGTCCTCAACCCACTTATCACTGGCAAATATCCATGCACATTTGGCAACATTAGTCAACAAAACTGAATTACCTAGATCCATACTTTACACTGTCGAGTGACTTGCCCTGTTATGGCCCACAATCCATGCTCTGTGTTCTCCCATCTTGAGGATACTGGGCAGCACAGTAGATGTCAAAAGCAGTTGGTCTATACATCCCCCCGCCCAAAGGGCATGATGTAAAGTCTGTGCTACTGCCCACAGCTCAATGAAGTGGCATATAAGGACCTGGGACAAACACATTTTCTGAGGTCAGCGACAACCCACATACCTAACATTGACACACCAGTGAGGCTTCTGTCAAATGCCCACCATTGTTTCTTAACAGTTCATACTAGCCATACAAGAGTCCATTTGTGCTGTTGCCAAGCTTGTGTCAAATTTATAGAGGACTTAGCATCCTGGAAACATATAGTTACTCTCTTGCTGCACAAGACACCGCAGAGGTCACATACATAGTACCATGCCAGGTTCTGGTAGTTTTATTTGAAGTAAGACAGTAATTGTTGAAGAAAGCAAAATATAAGATGACAGAAGTGGCCTTGTGCTTGCAGCATGTCATGAGACTGATTCTCTGTAGCCTGATACTTCTTTTATAATGGAAACAATAATAATGTTATTAAAAGCCTAAAGTATGGTATGTAGTTTACCATATTTTCCATATAGTGAAATTGCTGAATTATATATTTTGTAGTAGATGAATGAGTACCTGAGTAAACATGCTGTTTAGTCTAATGGATAATTTGAGACATGTTAAATCAGAATTAGAGGATAACATTCCTGTTAAAAAGAGAAGGGCAGAAACTTTAGTGCAGGAGTATAAAAGTATGTGTATTTCCACAACAGATTTTGAAAGAGAGTTTAAAACGAAACAGTTGCATACTTCAACATTTTTAAAACAGAAATGTATTTTCTTTTGGACAACTTGTTTTAGCATGTCTGTAAAATACTAAAGCATGAACAAAGTCAACTTTGAAAAAGGGCATACCATGTATATCAGTTTGAAGAATATCATGTCAAAATATATGCTTTATATTATTTAAAAACCCATCCCCAGTGAATAGTTTGGATTCCTCATCAAACTATGCATGTTTAGTAACATAGCATATAAGTTCATTATCGGGGTCAAAACATATTATTTTAAGTTAATCATGACACAAGTTTTCTCCCCCTTTAGCCTTTGAATGCTCTGATTTTGTTAATTATATAAGATTTACTATTCCTTTGGGTCTCCTTTCTGGCAGAGATTTGTTGTCCTAATCAGTCAGTCTGCAAGCAGCTATGCAGTTCAGTCCTCATGGGCCAGAGAGCAGGATAATTCAGCTGCAATAATGTCATGTTTCCCTTCTAATTCCATGATATATTTCCAGAGTACAAGTCATCATGCCTGCCATGGTCAGTGACATAATGTAATACTGTAATCAACCCACTGGATACCTTTTCTTGTTTAACTTAATTTTGAAGTTATCATGCAGGAGAATGTTTATGGCAATAGCTCTATTTTATTCCATGCAACAAGCAATGGAATATGCTATTGTTGGCTCCAGTGTTTAAGTTTATTACATAAGTGTTGTTTCTTTTTGTTGCATTTGCAACCAGTGGCAAGTATTGAATGAAAGTACCTTGTAATGCATGGTAACAATGTTACTATTTTATGCAGGGTACTAAAATCATTGATTTTTAAAATAAACATGAAATTATTTATTATTCATTCATTAAATATTTTGCATTTGTAACACAGAAATAAATTATTCACACAGCAAAGATTTGGCTAAATTATTTTGTAGGGATAGTTAATATAAGGAATGCTTTTGCTCTATTTAGTAAGTATTTCCTTTACACTTTTAATTTTATAATACATTGGAATAATATTTGATCTCTGTGTTGTCTTCACCGTGCAAAAAGTAGTTATACATATTAAAAATGTTGTTGCCTTTATGTATAAGTACTTACTTGTTATTAACAAAAAATCATGTTTTTGTCATACAATGTTTATTATTTTTCATGCCATGTTTATTCTTTTTCTTTACTAGAAATTTCAGCTTTAGTCAACAAAATGGGTTATAAAAGCAGAACTTTAGACGACACATTCATTATTATTCAACAAATAGCCTGTACACTTAGGAAAATGTTAATTTTTTATACTTCAGCCTCTTACCCCCCTGCACCACATTAGTAATGGGTGCTAAACCTAACCCTAACTCAGTCCCTTGCCTCAAACCTAACGCCATACCTTATCATCATAAAAACCTTCCTGTAACACTGTCACTACACAAGATATACTCGGACACACAAACATTCACAAACATACACAAACAACATTATATCTATCCTCTAACCTAACTTAACCTAACATAACCCAACCCTGACCCTACCCCTAAAATATACAAACATACAACACCAATCCTTCACTCATCCATGACCCTAACCCTAACTCACATATACATGCACAAACACTCTTACTCCTTTAACTCCACTTAGCTGTTTCAACATTATACATCGACATTTCCATAACTTGAATCTCAATACCATCGACAATAAGCCACACCCCCTGAATTTGTTGAAGAAATGGCATTCGACAAAACACGGGGAACCCATATATATATATATATATATATATATACATACATATATTTATATATATATATATATATATATATATATATATATATATATATATATATATATATATATATATATGGGATCTGTACAGATGCTCGACTGCATCTTTCACTGAATCCCAATTTAGTGAGCATACTTGTGTGAAAGTGCTGTTCACTGAAGCAGCATTTTCACGTAAGTATGCTTGTTGTTCCAGTCGTACTACAGTTTGGTAAGGGAAAATTCCCTTTTCCCCACTGTAGTGTGACCTCGGCGTGAGAATATTAAAGCGGGGGGGTGGGAAGCTTGCTCCCCCACATTGCAGGGGGGTGCAGGAGGCTTGCCCCCCTGAATTCAAGTAGATTTTGTGGATTTTTTTTAACATACTTTAACAAAAGCACTTTTTCGATGAAAGCACTTTCGTTAAAGTTTGTTTGGTGGTAATGGATTTGGGTTTTTGAACTTTCGTTCAAAAGTCCTAGATATGTGTGTGTGTGTATATATATATATATATATATATATATATATATATATATATATATATATATATATATGTATTCCAGTCACAAGCTCAAAGTTTCAAAACTTTAAACTCCAAAGGGTCGAGACCATAAGATCGAACTTTTGAAACTTAAAACATTTTGAATGGAGATTGCCATACAGCGCAGAATGGGACATTTACCATTTTCCTCACTGTAATGCAATCTCAGAGTTGGTATATTTATTTAGCAAGGGTTGTGGAGGGTGCAGGGGGCTTGCCCCCTGCAAAAAAGTAAAAAAAATGTTTGTTTTTATTTATTTTTTTTTATTACAATTTTGAAGTTTCAAAACTTTGATCTTATGGTCTCCACCATTTGCAATTCGAAGTTTTGAAACTTTTAGCTCATAAAGTAGATCCATCTGTCTGTCTATCTCTCTATCTATCTTTATATATATATATATATATATCCATATGGACAGTGCAATGGTGCAGCAGTTGCTTTGTCACCTTACAGCAAGAGGTTCTCAAGTTTGATTCTTGGCTGGGGTGCCTTCTGTGCGGAGTCTATATGCCTTCCCTATGTCTGTCTGGGTTACCTCCATGTGCTCTGGTTTCATCCCACATTACAAAGACATGCATCTGGAGCATTTCTACTTGGGCCTCCACTGAAAATTGGCTTCTTTACAAGTCAGACTTTCCCAGTAAATAAATAAATATATGTGTATGTGGGGTCTATATTAGATCACCAAACGCTTAAAAAAGTGAACGGTGATTGATCGAACTTATGTAAGCGAAAGCTTACAATCTCAAACTGTCAGAATAGCAATTTTTTTTTCCTAGGGAAAAAAATCGCTGTTCCAAAACACATACACACAACACAAGCACACCAAACAAACATCAATCCACACACATACACCTAAAATCTTACACCTAACCCTACACTAAACTATACACACACCACTAACTATCCACTTACCTTAACCCAAACCCTAACCCTAAGGTCCTTCGCTATCGCACACTCACCTCACCCGCTCCCTAACCCTTACTCACCTAACCTGCCTTAACCCTCATATCCACACAATCGCACACATACCTAACCCGTGCCCTAACCCTAACTCACCTAACCTGCCCTAACACTCACATCCACACAATCGCACACTTACCTGAACCCGACCCGTAACTTTCCACCACAGCACTGAAAATACCGAAGCAACAGAAACAGACAACTGAATTCTTTCCCTAGAAAAAAATTCAGGTTTCTTTTTATTCGATATTTTAAGCTTTCGCTTACATAAGTTTGATCAATCACCGTTCACTTTTTTAAGCATTCGGTGATCTAATATAGACCCGTGTATGTGTGTGTTCCTGTCAAAACAATATTTTCTCTTACATATGCATAGCTGTATGAATTCATATAATACTATGCCAATATTCCCTGTCATGCAAGAGAAAAATAAGAATATGAAATATGTGAGGAATGTTGTTTTCAAAATGCTGTATTATGCATGTAACCCTGTGTTCAGTTATAAGTTAAAAACGAGCCAGCAGCAAGCAGATAGTGTCCAAAAGAGCAGTTTAATAAAAACTACCCCAACAGCATAATGGCATCCAAAAACATACCGGTTCAACTCCAGAATATTTAGATACATCATAATATTTTACTATAATTTTCACTCCATTGATTCTAGGTGGATCCTTGTATCCTAAGTTATATATCTTCACTTCTGGGACTATCTCTATATTTTTTAATTTTAATTTTAATATTAATAAACAAATGTTATTTGTGGGCCAAGCATTAGACCTTTGATTATTCACATATATATTATTATATAAATACCATTATTGACCTGTATCAGACGTGGCTACAAAGAACTAATTTTTAGTTCTATGGTATTGAGCCATTATTGTCTAACTATTGTTTGATTATTTGATCTTGATATACAGGCCGTGGTTCCATATAAGAATAATTTGGGTCACAATATGGATCTCCAAAAGCTTCTTTTGGATTTATCATCAGACAAAGATGATATTGCAGCATTTGGCATTGGAAATGACACCACTGCCCCAGGAAACATGATTTCTTTAAAACCCGAACAAAAATGTGAACAACAATTTGCCTCACTTAACAAAAATATGAAGGCCTTGAGATCTAGTGTTTGGCACCACAAACTATTAAAAGCATATTTGGTTAAGGGCATTTGCCCTAGGGGTCTCAGAGTGAAAATACAGCCCTTGGTGGCGAGTCCTGATGATAATTTACTCTCGGAATGGAATCTTATACAACAAGAATGCTCAATGAAGTTTGTAAAAGCTTTATCTGAGCATTACACTAGAATCATTGAGAGTGAAACTACTTTAGTTTTGAATTCGATCGAGGAATGCAATCAATACCAAAATGAAACTTTTTTCCCGGCTTTACTATCAAAATTGAGTACTGAACTGTTGAGTTTTGATACTATTCTAAAGGATAGAAAACTTAAAAAGTTTTCTCGCGACATTTCTGATTATGATAAGGGACAACCGTTCAAGAATGTCAGACATGTCCGATTCCAAGAAGGACAGAATGCTAAGAAGCAAGTCTCTAAATCTAAAAGGAAACGTCCACGTTCCATACTAAAAGGGCATAGTAATAATACAGAGTCCACTGATTTGGAGACCTCATCTGGTACAGATACTGACACACAGTCCACCATGGATTCCCCCACCCCCAAACGTAAAAACTATGTATCCCCTTTAGGGAACATAGGGGTAGGAGGAGGAGGGGGGGCAGGAAGCACGGAAAAAGTTACCAGTCTGCAAAATCTGTTGGAGATACTGACCAAAAAATAAATAATGTATGTAACATTTCTAGCACTATACTATCAGATGAACAGATATCTCTACTAAATAAAGGTTTATCCTTTATTCCTGGCTTTTTTGTTCCAGAAGACTCATTTACTAATGACCTATTTTCATTTTGTAGACTTATTAATTTAAAATTGTTTTTTCAGGAACAAGGGGACACTGTACATTCACAACAGGAAGGTTTCAAATATCATGCCTCTAATTTCACTCCTCCAATGCATCCAGCTGTTAACCTCTTTTTGAGAAGTGTACTTAGTGAGTTACATTTTAAGCATAATTATGAGAGACCTATGCCTAACAACATCACTGATGGTGAAAAATCTTGTCTAGAGGAACTTGTAAACAATAAAGATCTAGTCATTATCAACGCAGACAAAGGAGGGGCAGTGGTAGTGTTAGATTGGTGTGCTTATGATATTGAAGCACATAAACAACTTAATGATGTCAAATATTATACCAAAATGCCACTGGACCCCACCTTGGTTTTCAAAAAGGATATTGATGACTTTTTGAACTCTGCTGTTGAAAATGGTATTATTGACAAGAAAACACGTTACCATTTAACAATCACTGATCCTACTAGACAACATATTTACTTTCTACCAAAAATACATAAGGATCTTTCACATCCACCTGGAAGGCCGATTGTATCAGGCATGGGGTCGATAACTGAACCTCTTTCTGAATTCCTAACTATGCATTTAAAGCCATTGCTACTATATGTAAGATCACGAATACAGGACACTACTCAATTTTTGAGTATTGTAAATGATATGCAGTTGGATACAGAATGGTTACTATGTACCTTGGACGTAAGTTCACTTTACACCAATATTCCACATTGGGGTGGACTTGATGCTATTGAATTTTGGCTCAATGAATCTAAATTATATCAACCTGGTTTTAATACCCTCCTGTTGAATCTAACTGAGCATGTTTTGACTAAGAATGTTTTTTTCTACAACCAGGAATGTTATCTACAGATAAGAGGTACAGCTATGGGGGCATCTTTTGCCCCAATTTATGCTGATCTGTTTATGGCCTATATTGAACAAATTATGATTTATGATGATACCCATAATTTGTTTTTGCCGGAAATTGATATCTGGCGCAGATATTTGGATGATTGCTGGATGGTGTGGAGATCGGATATTCCATATCTTCAGGAATTTATGGAATACCTGAATGATAATATATGGGGAATACAATTCACTATTACCCATGATCGGGAATCCATTACATTTTTGGATGTTTTGGTAACTAGGAACAATGACAACACCTTGACAACAGAAACCCATAGAAAATTCCCCCAGTATAATACGATTCTCCACGCATCCAGCTTTCATCCAAAACATATTGCAAAGAACATCCCCAAATCGCAATTTATTAGGATCAGGCGGAATTGTTCTGAGAACACTACTTATGTCAATCATGCTCAGGATTTGCATAACAGATTCATTGAGCGTGGCTATTGTTCAGGATATGTGACCATGGCTCAGAATTATGCTATGGGTCTACATAGACCAAATTTACTAACATATAAAAAGAAACATACCAAGACAAACAAACTCAGACTCACTACAACATTCGGTAGAAACACCAACAACTTTATTAAGATTATCAGGGACAACTGGAACATTTTGGAGGCTGATGTCAGAATTAAAAACATTGTTCCTGATAAGTGCCTCTTTTCTTTTCGTAAGGGAAAGAATTTGGCTGGTCACTTTAATCATTACAAACATCACTATGAGTCCACCTTACCACAAGTATATCAAACTACAATTTTGGGAGATAGGCTTATTGGTTCCTTTCCATGTGGCCACTGTGTCAATTGTAAGCATATGTTGAAAACTAAGGAGTTTACCAGTAGGAATACCAATACTGTTTTTGACATTAGATTTTTTGCAAATTGTAACACAGATTGGGCCGTTTATCTGGCATGTTGTACTTGCCATTCATTTTATGTAGGACAGACATCAAGACCAGTTAAATTACGTATCTCTGAGCATCTCAGTGACATTAGATGCCATAAAACTACCAATGCATTATACAAACACACTCTAATACACAATACTGCCAAATTTCATTTTACTATTATTGACAAAATCATTGGTGACAGAACCATCAAGAGTGGTTGGCACAATAAACTTAATCTTAAAGAAAAGAAATGGATTACGAAACTAGGAGCATTATTTAGCCCTGGGATAAATGATTGTTTATAAATTGAACATATTATACATGTTTTGTGGAACATATGGTATTTCTACATTCAGAATACACATATATACTTTTATATATATATTGGATCAATTCATGCCAATATTGTAGTATGTATTCTGATTTATTATGCATTTTGTACACATGCATATTCTGTTCAACATTGGTTCATGTATAATTTATGTTTCATATTTAGTAAATTGTATTATGTATATGTGTTACCAAAATATACATTAAGATAGCCAATTATGATATGTATGTACTCAAGCCCCTTAATGATTTATTTTTGAATGTATTCATAGCCATACAAAAAACTTTCTGTTATTTTATGCTGTTTGATTATCAGCACATGCTCATTATTTTGTAACCAATCAGCATGGTTTCATCTGTTTAAATTCAGCATTTCTGTCTTGGCTCCTTGCTGTACACTGAAGAAGGCTAGGTTTCTAACCATTGCCGAAACCGGTATGTTTTTGGATGCCATTATGCTGTTGGGGTAGTTTTTATTAAACTGCTCTTTTGGACACTATCTGCTTGCTGCTGGCTCGTTTTTTGCTTTTGCAGT
The DNA here is from genome assembly GCF_019279795.1 of Protopterus annectens. NCBI lineage: Eukaryota > Metazoa > Chordata > Ceratodontiformes > Protopteridae > Protopterus > Protopterus annectens. Next base: position 1,604,562,303 of record NC_056739.1, read on the forward strand.
TATAAGTTATTCAAAAATACAGAAATGTAGCATTTCATGGAGGTTTGCATTTCCTTTGCCATACAAATGTGTTTGATTTGATAGGTAATGTAGAAGTAAGACAACATTTCTCAGTAAAGTTTGGGCTGGTCCTTCACTTGGCTTATTAGCCTCCACCCCCTCCCCCTTCTGCGACTTCAGACATGATGTACGTGCATTTAGAAATACTTTTGAACAAACAACTGTGTTAAGCCACTGTTTTCTTTATATTTCTCTGGCATACACAAAACTGGCTTCATATAATGTAATTATTAAGTAATTTTATGCAATAATAATTAGTTTTAATGTGTTATTTTAATTATTTATAAATTCATTAATCGATACTTATTCTTGTAACCCGGTGCATGATTTACAGAGCTGCATATACAGACTATTATTTTAATAAAAATATATCACTTTTGCATATACTATGAAAATCTGTTAACACATTGCTCATATCCATATTTTTTTAAAGGATGCATGTATGAATTGATACAAGTTCATGGCTTTCTTCGTATAGCTTTACAAGTAATATTTTCAGGTACACTTTTTTATCTTTAGTTTGACTTAATGAAATAGTGAACATTAAAAAAACAAAAGCTTTTTTTTTTGCTTATTATAGAACTCTGGTCTTCTCAACACTACCTGGTTTATCTACTTGGCCAGCTGGTCAGCCCTATGCTTCTGCAAATCATCAAAGTGGTAACGACACGGCTGGTCAGACTGGGTTATACCTGACAATGTTGACAGGTGATCAGCCAACACATGCCAAATGACTATTTATTTCCAAATGGTATGATGAGTGCATGCCTTGATCTTTTCCTTATAAGAATCATTGATAAGACAGAGCATAATGAGTATGTCCTTGTCAGACCACTTAGAGCATGGCTTCATGCCTTTACAGGTGATGCCATCATTCAAAGTGCCATAACAATTATCACAGAATGGTCAGAGATGTATTAATCAGGTTTAGAATCACTCTATGTGGCGTGTGACATCACTTAAACCAAACCCTGTTTACTAGAAGGGGCATTACAACAGCTGTTGATATTATTGGCAAGTTTGGTTTATCCAAAACTGCTTTGTCACATACATTTTTTCTGTTAAAAAAACAAGTTAGCTTTCCCGTCTATGCTTGATTAAAATAGACATATTTGATTAATAATTGCTATTGCTAATACTCATTAGTAAAAGCTTTTTTGTGCCATAACACCAGTATATTTCATGTAGTACAGCAGGATTTTTAAGTTTTCTATTTTTTTTTTGGGGGGGGGTTTCATTATGTGTATTATTTTTAAGTGTTAGGAAGTTATGATTCATTTGAGGTGCTGAGGTATGTCATGAAATTGGATTGACAGAGATTACACTTCAGATTGCTGCAAACTTAATATTCAGATGACTCCATTTTTTTTTTAACTTTATTCTGATTTTGGTTTGTCTAGGGCCATTCGTGCATTGCAATGGCAAGCCTGGGACAGCTGAATAGTGTTCCAGACTGCAGAGATGTCCACAGTGGATCCATGTTAGTTTGATGCATGTTCATGTTACTTTGACCATGTGTTCATGACCGTTGAAAAACTGAAATTCAATAATACATCATGGACATGTTTGCGTACTACTATGATGTATAGAGATGAATGCAAATTAGTCTAATTTGCATATGACACATGAAAATGTCCCTGAATTTAATTCAAAATATTGACCCTTTCTATATTAATTCACCAATAGCCAAGATGGATGGCAAATGAATTAGCATACCACAGACTTAATAAAGTAAGGAAATAGTTTAAAAAATATAATTTAATAAGAAACACTTCAAAATATATTTAATTAATGACTTAAGGGTCATATTTAATGAATTTACATATATGATGTGCATGCTATGATAGAGTGATTGCTGGACGTGTGTCTTTTTGAAGTTGGATTTCATGGTAGCAGCAGCAGCAGCAGTGGAAATGACTACTGATGATAGAAAATGATCATTACTGTGGGATACTTTGCTGAATATGCATACATGGGTATAAATGCAGTAATTTACTAGAGAAGATCTGCAGTGCTAACTGTCAAAGGAAAAATAAGCTTCAAAAATGATCAATACATGGCAGGTTCAGGTTAAGGCACTTTAATCTTGCAGCAAGGAGACAAAAACGTGCTAATACAGAGTTTGTCTAACTAAAATCAGGAAGTAAGTCCATCTTTATACACTTTCTAATAAGACATTGCCTACCAAGCTGACGTAACAGATCACAAGTTTTAACATCATCATTTCATAGCAGCTGTTTGTCCATGATTTTCTGCTTGCACTATCAATTTTATGAAAAACTTCCTAAGAAAAACAACGTGGCCTTGGTGACCACCGGTTAGATATAGCTTCCCACTATGTTATGTTACCATTCAAGGTACTATAGCTAATTCGAGCACAAAGCAAGTACAGATTCTTCAAGCAGTCTTTTGTTTCATGTATCTCTTCTTTTCCGCATGCTGTTCTCATAACATGAACAGAACTGATTGTTCATATTCAATCATATTATAGAAAACAGTATTGTTCTATTCATACACTATTCATTCATTTTTCTGACCTAGCAGATAATCACCTGCTTCTCAGTACATTTCCAAAAGGCATAAACATGAATTTTGCTGTGCTAGCAAATACTAGGTCAGGGTGCATCTTGCAGTTTCAGAAAGCATACTGTGGTTTGAAAAATCATCTTATAATTTCATATAGAATTAAGCTGTACATAAAAATAGAATGAAAATGTGTTAACCTTTTTACCTTCTAATAAGTATTAGACACATATATAAATTAATATTTTTCTGACATTTTCCCCCTGTTAATACTTTTTATTCTATTTTCAAAAGCATAAACAGTTTGCTTCTTCTCCTAACCTCTTCCATTTCGGATTTGCGGTTAAGAGAGTCATTTAGTTTAGACTTATGAAAGCATTTCAGTTTTCAACAACTCTTCAATTTCAGTACTTTGATACAAAGTCTCAGAAACGGATATGTCTATAAAATCTTTGATTAACTTTTTCATGCAGGGAATACCACAACAAATGCATGCTCCTAATAGGAGTAATCCCACACGAATGGCAATCAGGATGTTCATTAGGATGGAATCCCACCCCCCCCAAACAAATTCTGGAAAAAGTCCATCAGAGGGTTTGGGCCTGGTTTGGTCATGGTCGACACTTGCTGGATCACCTCAAGATGGTCATTTATCTCATGCTGGTTGTCAAGAATATATGAACAGCATTCTTCTTTGATTAAACCGCACGTACCACCTCTTGCCGCTAGGGTGAAGTCAAGAGCCATGCGGTTTTGAAGCACCGCAGTTCTCATAGCATTTAGTTCATCAATCACTAATTCAAGAGCAGAAAAAGTTGCATTGCTCATAGCTTTGAGAAGTTTGGATAGTTTTATCAGCTCCCAGATCGATTTCACTGTGCCATATGCAGGGGCTATGCCTGCCCATGATATAATAGTGTCACTCAAGTCCATGTGTGTCAGTTTATCTTTGTTTTTCACGGAGTTATGGTTTCTCCACCCTGCTTCGATTCATCCCACTGCATTCTCGGGTCTCTTGATTGGATTTCCAGGTTTACTGCTGACCTCTCTGATGTTTTGAATTTTCCCTCGAGGCAAAGCTGCAGTGTGTCGTATGGCCGGAACCAGGTAACCCAAAAAACAACTGCCGGGCCAATTCTCAGGTAGCCATTTGTATGCCTTTTTCCCACAAACAAAATAACAATTCTCTACTTTAGTATTGATATATGCTTGCCCTGCATGAAACATTTTCTTGTCAATAATAGAAAGTTGCTTCAAAAGAACAGGATTATGTTGTATTTCACTAACAGTTTTTTTAATTTTCTCAAGATATGAGTCATAGTTTGCATCGCAGATAGTTTTTGCCTTATTAGCCTTAATATAACATTTATAAGAAACAGTCACATTGCAATTGCTCCAACCCACCCGAATAGTGTCATTTTTATAAAAAAACATACAATTCCTTTTTGTGTAACAGGTAGGTACAATGCTATTTTGTCTTGTGATTTCACAGGTGTAGTATCAAAAATCAAATTTTCCCAGGTCTCATTGACCTCTAGGGGGACAGCAGTCATCAATAATCCCCCGTATGCTGTTGGTATAGCTGTGCAAATCCAGCAGTTTGAAACATTAAAAGTCTCAGCATACACATATTTAATTGCTTGGTAAGTGTTAAAGTTTGGATGCCAGTCTATGAGTAATGCATCACGTTTGTTCAGTTCAACTCGTGTGGCTGAAAAAAGGAAAGGCCACAGCAAAAAGATCATTGTTATCAGTATAGCTAACAGGATGATCATGCAATTTTTTCTGAGGTTGTTCTGCATCCCTGTTTACTCTATACCTGGTCATTTTGTTCTCGTTGTATAACAGTAACAAGGTTTTTGTCCAGTTGAAAGTTCTTAACCAATTTACAGTGTGTCAGATGAATCCAGGACGCTCACTCTGCGATCTTGACTGCAGTGGGTGTTGACAGTACCACTTGGTACGGCCCTTCCCACTTTGGAGAACTGCAATTTCTTTTCTTCACGACCTTCACCCAGACCCACGTGCCTGGGACTACTGCTGCTTCCGATGGTCTGGCTTGTTCTTTATCTGAAACAGAATTTAACTGCAGAAGTTTGTTATTCAAAAATCGCCTCATATACTCTGCAAGTGAACTGTCAGCCTCCTGGTCTGCAGGCATGAGAGGTTTCCACTGAGGTGTATAATATGCCCTCCCAAACAGTATTTCAAAAGGAGTTAACCGTTTTGCATTTGGAACAGTTCTCATGCTCAACAGTGCCAGAGGCAGACAGTGCACCCAGTTCTTTTGTATCTTACTAATCAATTTCCTAAGCTTATTTTTCAGAACTCCATTATGCCTCTCTACTAATCCTGCAGATTGGGGGTTGTATGCACAATGGTTTTTCAAGGAAATCCCGAAATAACGGTTCAATTGTTGTATGGTTTGATTTACAAAGTGTGTGCCATTGTCACTATAGATCTTTTCCGGTATGCCAAATCTAGGAATAATTTCTTTAACGAGAACTTTTGCAACAGTAGCTGCATCTGGATTTTTGGTCGGAAAAGCTTCCACCCATTTGGAAAACATATCTATAATGACAAGACAGTACTTTTTATTTTCGCATTTGTTTAGTTCTATAAAATCCATACAGATAGTATGGAATGGATACGGTGGTGTAGGGAAACTCCCTTGCTTAGGCTTCAGTGCCCCCTGTGCATGATGCCTGTTACAAACATGGCATGCTGCACAAAAAATTTTTGTGTAGTTTGTAAATCCATACGTTGTAAACACTCGATTCACTAACTGTACCATCCCCCCTGTTGACACATGGCACTGCCCATGGCTCAACAAAGCTGCATATCTAAACAAATTAGATGGTAAAATTGTTTTTCTTTCTTTGGAGATGTACAGCCCTTTCTCAAGAATTGCTCCTCGTTTTATCCATTTTTGTTTTACATTTGTAGTAAGTGTCTGCATTGTTTTTAATATTTCTAAATCTAAAATCTCAGATGGTTGTAATTCCTTACTCAAAAGAAATACTTCTGAAGCTGAAGCTGCCTGCTTTGCAGTTATATCAGCTCTCCCATTACCTTTTGAAATCCTATCCTGTTGTTTGGTATGAGCTACGCATTTGCAAATAGCTACTTTCTGAGGTAACTGAATAGATTCTAACAAATCTAAAATAAATTGCGCATGATTAATTGGTTTACCAGTAGATGTTACCATTCCTCTATTTTTCCACTGCTGCGTAAAAACATGTATAGTAGAAAAAGCATACTGGCTGTCAGTAAAAATGTTCACACGTTTATCCTTTTCCAAGGTACATGCCCTTGTTAAAGCTTGTGCAGATAAGTTGTGTGGTAAAGACTTTGCTTCTAAAAATCTCAGTATCAGAAACTACTGCATATCCCACTAGATTATGTCCTGTAGAACCCCTTCTACATGAGCCATCCACATAGTATGTCACCTCAGCATCATCCAAGGGAACATCCATGAGATCTTTTCTAGGCAGTGTCTTTTGCTCAATCTCCTGCAGGCAGCAGTGTGGTTTGCCATCTGCAGGGGTTGGGAGCAAGGTTGATGGATTCAAAGTTGTACATCGTTCAATTGTCATATGAGGTTGGCTCAACAGTATAGTCATACAGGAAAGATGTCTAGCAGGAGAAAGATATGCTACTTTTTCTTGCAGTAAAATAATTGAGACTGCATGAGGCACTCTCAATGTGAGAGGGTGGAACAACACTACTGAGGCTGAAGCCTGCACTGCCATTGCAGCTGCGACTACTGCTTGTACACAGTGGGGCAAGGATCGCACCACTGGGTCTAGCTGTGATGAATAGTAAGCTATGGGGCGTGGGTTGTCCCCATGTTGCTGTGTTAACACTGATGTCATATAGCCCTGCTTACAATCTACAGTTTGAAAAAATCATTTATGATAGTTCAGTAATCCTAAAACTAATGAGGATGCTATCAGTTGTTTCAATTTGCAGAAAGCTGATTCTGCTTCTGGTGTCCATTGTAATGAATCTTGTGCTGCCATAGGCTTCTTGAATATTAAGTTGGTCAGTGGAGCAGATTCCAAGGCATAGTTTGGAATCCAACTCCGACAAAAATTAGTCGTACCTAGGAAGGACATCATTTCCTTCTTGGTAGTCAGTTTGGGTGCTTGTAATATTGCTGTTTTTCTGTCTTCATCTAATATTCTGCCTTCTTTGGATATTACATATCCCAGGTATTTAACCTGTTTTTTTCCAAAGTTGCAGTTTGTTTTTGTTTACTTTGTGTCCTTGAGTGGCTAGAAATTGTAGTAATGCTATGGTATCTTCTCTGCATTCTTGCTGGGTGGGGGCTGCCAGCAGAATGTCGTCTACATAAAGTAAAATCTGGCTGCCTTTCAGTGGGATAAATCCCGCCAGGTTACTTGCCATTTCCTGTGCGAATATTGTTGGACTCTCACAATATCCCTGTGGTAGTCGCGTGTATGTATACCTTTTCCCCTGAAATGTAAATGCAAACCAATGTTGGCTGTCAAGGTGTATCGGTATTGAGAAAAACACATTGCTAATATCTACCACAGAAAAATACTTCTATTGAGGTTTCAAATCATTTAATAAGGTGTGTGGATCTGGCACCGTAGGTGCTCTAGGTATAACTGCATCATTTACAGCTTGTAAATCTTGGACCATACGCCATTCTCCATTTGCTTTCCTAACAGGAAATAAGGGTGTATTACACGGTGAATTGGGAGATTCTATCAATACTCCTTCCTTAAGTAAGGCTGCTATTATAGGTTTGATTCCTACTTCTGCATCCTTTCTTAAGGGATACTGTCGCTTTTGAGGTCTAAATGCTGACTTTGGCATGATAGTGACTGGTCCTGCTGTGCAAATAAGTCCTACATCTGATTTCCCTGTTGACCAGACAGTCTCTGGTATGCCTCATAAGGCTTTTTCCTCTTCCTCTAGTAAGAGTGCTACTCAGCTGTCCTCACTTGCCTGCAAGTGCACAGCTGGGTGTGTCTGTGTTATCCAATTCAACTTCTGCTTTTGTACTCCCTGTTCTGACAGTTCTAATTCTGTCTGTTTTTCCCACCTTGTGACTTTTTCTCCTAGGTCTGCCCACCTCACATTTTTATCTTTAGTCAAACTAACATGTGGTAATCAATTAGATTTGTAAAGTGCTAGGAATTCCTGAGGCAATGAACAGATAACTACACTGTTTCCTTCTGTGTCCCGGTACAGATTACATAATACTAATCTGTTAGCATGGTTTCTAAACAGTTCTTGCTCATATTCTTTATCAGGTCCTGGTATGCTATAGTAATATAGAGTGCAATGCAACAAATGTTGCTTATCAGTGTCAAGGGAGGGGGATTTACTGATGGCTACATTCATCAGTTCTTCGGTTACTGCCCCTGGACCAGTTGTAACCAAGTCCTGGCTGTACCAATAAAATGTTTCACCCTACGGTCGCACCACAAAAGTATCCATTTGTCGCTGTGCTTCCATACCCTGCATAGCTGGAAATACTGCTATGCCAAATATCTGCATAAGGTCTCTGCCCAAAAGATTTACTGGGCATTTTGCAGAAACAACAATTTTGCTTTTCTGGGTCATCCCTGAAACAGGGTCAGTTATTGCTATGTTGTGGGAGAGTGGCTCTCGATACAGCTGTCCATTAGCTGCTTTCACTAATATGAAATCAAATGATTCTGAATTTTCTGGTAGTTTGGAAGGATGTATCAGGGTCTGTGAAGCCCCTGAGTCACACCGGAATTTAACTTCCCTCCCCTCTACCAGAAGTGTAACTTCCGGTTTTGTGTCTGCTAAGTAGGGCTCTAAGCTCAATAATGCTAAATCCACGATTTCATTTTCTTCATTATCTGTGATTTTATGCACATCCTCTATTTCTTCTATCGCATCCTCTACTCCCTCTATCACATTCACATTTGTCTTTTCTTGATCATTTCTTTCTAGTGATTCTTGACTACCATATAGTCAGTCCTCACCCTCCTTATCTTCCGTGGTTACCTTCTTATTTTGCCTGCAATCCCTTGCCAAATGTCCCTTTTTTCCACATTTAAAACATTCACCCCTTTTCTTTCTCTCTTCAAACTCCTCTGATCGCTTATCAGATTGTTTGTTTCCCTGGGCATTTTTCTTACCCTTCTTCCCGGACTGTACTGCAAAGACTTCTGCTCCATCTTCTACTGCAAATACTTGAGTTTTCTTTTTCTTTTTGCTATTAAAATGCCTTTCAGCATGTCTTGCATATTCAAGTAATGACTGTAATCTACTCGTACGATGATCTACCATGTGCTTTGTAATAAAACTGCTTATGGGTGCAATACTACCCTTCAAAAATGCATTCTTTAGTTGCTGCTCATATGGGGAATCATGTGTTTGGTCTTCAGGTACCTGCATTCCACAATGGTTATTAAAACACTCTAATAATCTGGCATAATATCTATCAACAGTTTCACCTTCTTGTTGGATGCATTGATTAATGCAAGTCTAGTCAGCCCTAGGCTTCCATTTCTCAGAGATTCGATCTGTCAGACCTTTCACTCTGTTATCCAGTTCTGCAATGCTATGTGGGAGTGGCCTATGTTCTGCGTCACGGGGATTCCAGTTGCCACTGATCATGTGCCAATCTGGACCCACGATTTGTCTGACTACTTTCTCTACTTCTTCTCCATTTAAATGGTAACTTAACCTCATGCCCTGTAAGTCTTCTAAGAATTTTCTAAAATTAACTTTTGGATGGGGAATTCCCTCTGTGGCTTTCCAGATGTCTTCCGGTGTCCACGGTCTATATACTAGAAGAGTTGTGTCCTGTCCTGCCTGTCCTGCCTATGGATTTGGTACTTCTATGAGTGGACATATCTCTTCTTCACTCATAGCTTGTGAATTTTTATTTATTTCATACAATTCAATATCCCCTCTTAAGTTGCGTGTTCGAGACCTAGTCTCGACAGGATCTCTGACAAATGGTTTTGATTTCGCAGGGACAGTTGGGTATAGCAGAGGTGGATCTGCTTGTCTACTTGCTTCATATTCTGGTAAAGGGAGCGGAGGGGGCAGAGGGGCCGATGCTATTACCAAGTTATTGTCTTCTTTATCTAAAAACATTGCTTTTGAATTTTTATTCTTTTTGTTCCCTGCGGTTTGCTTCCTCAAGCCACCTGTGTGCCTGAGGAACTCCCAATTGATGTTGCTTTTTTACCTGACCTTTTGCGTCTGTTTTAAGTTCTTTGACAAGTTTGATAAGTGAAGGTTTATCTACTTTACCATCAAATTTGTATTTATTAATCCATTTTGTATAGTACCTAACGTTATCGGCACGTTGTAATTGCATGTATTTTGCGTCTTCAGTTAATGGCGGATCTCGGAATCTTTATGTGCACTTATTTTCCATGTTGTCTCAACTTAGTTAGAAATTGTTACGTAACCCTTCTTATCACATGGTACCATGATTTTCTCTTTTTCACAGTTTATCTAGAATAACTGTCTACCTATCCTGTTTCCCTGATCTATGACAAGACAGCAATCTTTTTTGTCCCTGATTTATATAAAATCTCCCTGACAAAAACAAATACTGTAACAAGTCCCTGATCTGAAACAAAGAAAAGGTAAATTCCTCCTTACCTGAGCCTCTGTGATTGATCATCTCACTGCTGGAACCGTTGACTCGTCCTCCAATCGCAGATCAGAAACAGTGGCTGGCCTCTTTTGAACGACAATTCAGTCGGAGGTCTTTCAGAACAGAAGAACCGATGTGGCCTCTTCCCTGTATGGTTTCATGCCACCGGGCCCATCTGACCTGAGCTAGAGCGAGAGTTTTCCAGTCCAAAGGACCAATCTGTCAAAGGAAAAATAAACTTCAAAAATGATCAATACACGGCAGATTCAGGTTAAGGCACTTTAATCTTGCAGCAAGGAGACAAAAACGTGCTAATACAGAGTTTGTCTAACTAAAATCAGGAAATAAGTCCATCTTTATACACTTTCTAATAAGACATTGCCTACCAAGCTGACGTAACAGATCGCAAGTTTTAACATCATCATTTCATAGCAGCTGTTTGTCCATGATTTTCTGCTTGCACTATCAATTTTATGAAAAACTTCCTAAGAAAAACAACGTGGCCTTGGTGACCACCGGTTAGATACAGCTTCCCACTATGTTATGTTACCATTCAAGGTACTATAGCTAATTCGAGCACAAAGTAAGTACAGATTCTTCAAGTAGTCTTTTGTTTCATGTATCTCTTCTTTTCCGCATGCTGTTCTCATAACACGAACAGAGCTGATTGTTCATATTCAATCATATTATAGAAAACAGTATTGTTCTATTCATACAATATTCATTCATTTTCTGACCTAGCAGATAATCACCTGCTTCTCAGTACATTTCCAAAAGGCATAAACATGAATTTTGCTGTGCTAGCAAATACTAGGTCAGGGTGCATCTTGCAGTTTCAGAAAGCATACTGTGGTTTGAAAAATCATCTTATAATTTCATACAGAATTAAGCTGTACATAAAAATAGAATGAAAATGTGTTAACCCTTTTAGCTTCTAATAAGCATTAGACATATATATAAATGAATATTTTTCTGACACTAATGATATCAACAGACATGTAATGAACTGCAGTTTTTGGAGTGACAGTGATGAATAAAAATGGCAGCATTATGAGTACATGACAATGACAGAGGTAGGACAAGGATGCTTTTTGTAACAAAATGATTACATCTATGATCTGAGTGAACTGTAAATAATACATAGCAATTTTACATGTCAGTATTGGCATTTATGTATATAATTATATGGCTTGTGTTAAGTAACATTTTTATTTAATGTGTGTGGTGGGATGATTTGGCCAGTGTTTGTACTTTAAAAGCTGAGGACATCCAAACAGCATTGTCATGCTTTCTGACTGTGGCTTTTTTTTTTGTTTGTTTTGCTTTACACATGTAGTAATGATGGAAAATACAGAATCAAAGCAAAGAAAAGATACCTTCAGCCATGAGGAAAATTGTGTCATTATGGCAGCACTTCGGACATATGGGAAACTTATTTTTGGTAAAGGGGTCCAGACAAGCAGTGTGGAACAAGGTCTGGAATCAAGTAGTTGTTGACATTAATGCAGTAGGTCACAGAAATGGACTACACTCTGGAACTGCTGCAGTATTCACAAGGCAGAAGCCTGTGAGACTTGCAACATGTCCCCAGTCTGTCTCTGCAAGTTCCTCGTAGCAAGTATTGTGAGGGCTATACATACTTTGGTGTCCACAGGGATAGGAAGTCCACGCATTCTTCCAGTGCCCCTATGGGGGTCAAACATACTCACTAAGATTATAATAATGTCCCTGCCCACTCTGAACCTATAAAAGATTTCCTGATTGTCAAAGTTATAATGAGTTATCCTTTACTTATATTTTCACCTTAGTGGCTGGCAAGTGCCACTGGGTGCATGTGGTTTTGGCCAAGAAAAACAACTTAGACCTAGAAATACCAAAGTTAGCAGCAAGTGACAGCAGTTTTCCCAACTGCAACTCTCACAGATTTGGTGACGCTTGTCTTTATATAGCACATCTGTAACCAGCATGTGAAAGCAGGAAAATGTGACTGGATTGCAAATAGTGTACAACAACATACTTCATTAGCATGTGATGATTTACATCATTCCTCATTTCCATTTCATTACTTGCACATTTGCTTAGGAACATTTGAGGTCATCACATATTTATGTAACTTAGGCCTCTGTAAATCACAGTTCAGCTGCGCTCATCACATACATCTCGGATAGCCTATGTTCATTTGGTAGCTGACTATGAATACTGGCCTACATCTGGATGTGTTGCTTATTTAAAATACAAACGAAACACCACTGCAGCCAGAACGATGTAAAAGAAAAGAAACGCAATTTATTTAAAGACCAAAACAGCGTTTTCGCTTCCAGAAAGCCAGAAGCTTCATCAGCAGTTGAAAGGATTAAAACCTATTGCATTTAAAACAAAGTAACTGGCGCTTGTTGACGACATCACCACAAGCGCCACAAGGTTGCTTAAAGGAGCAACGATGAAACTTAAAAGGGCAACAATAACAAGGAGAGCGGGTAAATACAAATACAAGCGCCAGTTACTTTGTTTTAAATGCATTAGGTTTTAATCCTTTCAACTGCTGATGAAGCTTCTGGCTTTCTGGAAGCGAAAACGCTGTTTTGGTCTTTAAATAAATTGCGTTTCTTTTCTTTTACATCGTTCTGGCTGCAGTGGTGTTTCGTTTGTGTTTTCAGTGAGTTTCCTTGTTTTTTATTCAACTTATTTAAAATACAGTCAAGCTGCATAATAATGACATAAGTGAACAAATTATTCTTGGGTGATATCATCATTTATGTCATGGGATCAAGCAAACTTCTGTAAACTGGCCAGTGTTACATATATGACAATATCTTGCACAGTTACATGAAAATATAAAATAAAGCCTTTAACCCCGGTTTCTATTCAGACATCATATTGTGTCTATGATTTTATAAATGCCTTATGACATAAGCTGAATAAACACTTGCAGTGTATATATTATGCTATGTCATATGATCATAGGATTATAGGAAATTACTAGACTATCGACCTGGAGGTCATTTTAAGCCTAGCCGTTTCAACCCAATGTAATACCGTAGAGGTATTTGCATTTATTGATGACTGTCCATGTCCAGGAGGGTTGTGGGTGGTATCCCAGTAAGAATTTATGGTGCCCATCCACTCATCCAGGTTCCTCTTGAACAGTGTCATAGAGGTGCTCAGTTTCACATGCATTAGTAGCCTGTTCCAAAGACGTGGCAGTCACTGGGAGATAAATCTGTCCCTCCAGCATGTCCTATTTAAGTCACAGGCCATATTTAAGTCCCAGAAATGGGTGGCCCTAGACCCATTTGATTTATGGATATGCAGTAAATTCATTAGGGCTGGGTCTTGACTTGCTCTATAGGCCAGGCATAATTCTCCCCTAAAAAGTCTATACAATACGGAGGATAGTGACAGGGATTTTAGTTGGTCCATGTAAGGCACATGCTGGAGGTCCTTAATCTTTTTGTTAGAAACTTCTGAGGTCTCTTTAATTTCTGTAGGTGTTTAGTATGGTACCTACCAAATGGGGAGTTATACTCAAGCATGGGCCGGATAACTGACGAGTATAGGGAGGTTATAGCTTCTTTTGTTCTCGAGACAATGGCTTTACTAATCAAGTGAGCTATATGGAAAGCTTTCCTTACAATGGTAGACATGTGGTGGTTGAAGTTAAGGTCGCTGTCATCCTGTGATCCCAGGTCCCTTACCACTTCACGGGTACTTAGGGTATTGTTATTGATTTGATAGTGTGAAGGGACATTGTTTGTGCTGAAGGGAATGATGATGCATTTCTTTGCATTCAGTTTGAGACCGTGACTAATACACTAGACTTTGGTCTGTGTGAGACCATCCTGGAGTATACTGACATAATTTGGGGATTCAGTGATTACACCTAATTTGCAGTTGTCTGCAAACCTGGCCAGCCACAACCCTTTAGTTTTGACCTGAACGTCTGATAAGTATATACCAAACAGTAGGGGGCCCAGCACTGACCCCTGTGCCACCCCTCTGGTAACAAATCTGCTAGTTGATGTGGAGTTACCCACTCTGATAGTGTGTGTCTGGTTTGTGAGCCAGTTGGCAACCCATCTTACTACAAAAGGGTTTACATTCAGTTTGCTAAGTTTATTGGTAATGCCTGAATGTGAGATTGCATTGAAAGACTTTGCCAAGTTGAGGTATGCTGTTTGCACAGATTTGCCCTCATCAGTGGCCTTGGTCACACTTTCAAAGAAATCCACCAGATTTAACATGCAGGATCTGCCATTCATGAAGCTGAATTGGGTAAGATCCAGGGTTTAGAGGTCACCTATATCTTTATTTATGAGGTCCGTAATGATATGTTCCATGACCTTACAGATAAGGCTAGTCAGGCTTATGGCTCTGAAATTTCCTGGGTCTGTTGCTAGGCCACCTTTGTGGAGGGGAATAACTATAGTTGTTCTCCATTCTGCAGGAACAAAGCCTGTGGTTAGGTTACGATTGTAAAGGGTATTTAGTGGTGATGTTAGTTCATGTTTTAGCCTGTTTAGAAGACAGCCTGGGATGTCATCTGGTCCCATAGAGGCCATGTTCTTTGCCTTGGACAGGGCTTTGAGGATCTGCTCTTCAGATATGTAAAGTGGGGTCAGGGGGTTGGGTGAGGGTTTGCTGTAAGTTAGGAGAGGATAAGGGAGTGAAATTTTCACCAAATGTACCTGCTAGCAGGTGCACTATCTCTGTGGGGTCAGTGTGTGTGATACCGGTGGCCACCAGTTCTGCACATGCTTGGGTCCTACCCTTTAGGTTACATACATAACTGTAAAAATCCTTATGGTTATCTTTGGCAGTACTTCCTAGGTTTCTCTCAAAGGAGGTCTTGGAGGATTTAACAAGTTGTCTTATTTGCCTTTTAAGGCTGAGGAGGGGGCTTTTCCATTATTGGTTCCTTGTCTTTGTTTTCTTGGACAGCAACTTTTTGTGTTTATTGTAGAGTTTGCTGATGCTGGAAGTCCACCATTTCAACTTGATTTTACTTGGGGCTCTGACTGTGATTCTTTCTGGTACATCTGAGTTTGTACACTTATGCAAGTGATTATACAGGCTTTGATGTAAGCTTCTGCATAGTTACTACTTTCAGCTTGGGATAGGGCTTAGAACGCATTTATACCTTCACATAGGAGGGTATAGTTTGCCTCGGTGAAGGTTTTTAGTCTAATTACACCCTTTGTGAGTTCTGGTGTTAGCGTCAGTTTGAAGTTGATGGATTTGTGGTCAGCTTTAACTGATGAGGGTCTAACAGTTGTACAGCTGCAACAGTGCACCTGTTTGACATGTTGGTGAGGACCAGATCTAGAATGTTTGCTCCTCTTGTCAGGGTATGAACATTTTTCTCCAGGGCATTTGAATTCAAAAAGTCAAGGAACATTTGTGCTAGCCAGTTTGGGCTAGAATAGGATTCCCACTTGATGGTGGGATAATTGAAATCCCCCGTAACCAGTGTGTTCTGTAAAATATATTGTCTTCAATTTGGTTAGTAGCCTTCATGGGAGTTGTGACCCATGGAGGGGGATCTATAACTGGTGAGGACTTGAATGGGGATCTTACCCATCATAACCTGGTCTTGGCGTAACTGCATGGAGCTATCTAGTCTAACTAGATGTGAGGTGAATTTATCTCTAATATAAATTTAAACACCATCTACTTCGGTTTTCACATGTTCTTTTTGTGGTCTTAAGGTGTGGAAGGCATTGTAGCCTTGTAGGGCCGGGGTGCTCTCTGAAGCCTTAAACCAGATTTCTGTGACTGCACAGACATCCACATCTTATAGTGATAGAAGTGCTTCCAGGGAATGCAGTTTTTGGTTTAAGCTCCTAGCATTTAGCAGCATGACCCTTATTTTGTTCTGACTGGTTAATTTCACATCGGTAAAATTATTTTTGAGACCTTGCCTAAAAACAGTATTATGGGGGAGGCAAGAGCCTTTAAAAGCCTAGGAGTGCCAGGTGCAAACTGTCTCTGGCAAAGCAATGAGGTTTGTCGACCATGGCTTCTCAGGCAGACAGGAACTCAATCCCCTTGGAATGACACCAAATACTAAGCCAATTATTGAAATCAATCATTTTTGTTTATACTGTGGCATCATTCTAGGTGAGAGTAGTATTCTGCTCAAGGCTAGAGACAATCCTGCCTGGGACACATACTCAGAGAGCTCAACCATGTCTCTCTTCATATAGTCCAGTGAGGTACATCTAAGGTCATTCAAAAACATAAACTATGACAGAGTCATAATGGTACTTGTTGTTGAGAAACCTGAGTGCATGCATGATTTGACTAATAGTGGCACAATAGGCAGGTGACTGCAACTTTTTCCTTGTCCATGACATCCATGTGTCTCACTATTGAGTCTCCAATGACAAGAAAACTTGGTTTTTGAGTGTTATGCCTTATGGGTTTGGTGGCTGAGACACTTGTGTTGCTACGTGCCATGGTTGTTGTGGCGACTATGTTAGCTGTAGCAGAATTGTGGTTTGAAGGTCTCTATTGTTTTGGTAACTTAACCTAAGAGAACCTCCACGTATGTTGATTTACGTGTTTGATGTATACTATGTGTATGAGTAGTGTACATATACAAGCAGTGGTACTATGTGAATATGTGGTGATAGGTGAGTTGACAACCTTCTCTGTGTTATTGTTTTGAATGAGACTCTGTACTATACTGTGTTATTAGCAGATGGTTGTCTGTGTGCATGAGGCAAATGTATTTACAATTATACAGTAACAATTAATTAGTATTAAAAAACTGTGCACACTGATTGAACACCCAGTGTGCCTGCTATAAAATTAACATATTCAGATAAAAAGAAATCCATCTGGATGTCTTAAAAATATGTTCCTTCTATCCAAGCCACATTATTTTACATGAAACAGTACAAGTCATGCTTCACAAAGTTTTCCTAAACTTTTTAACTTTTTTGAAATATTCAGTGAACTGCAATTAATCTATATATGTATATATATATATATATATATATATACATGTGTGTGTGTGTGTGTGTGTGTGTGTATATAAACATATATAAATATATATATATATATATATATATATATATATATATATATATATAGAGATCTATCTATCTATCTATCTATATATATATATATATATATATATACATCCATAGCTATGTTTGGTACTACAAATGGCAATCATCTTTCTTCTATGACTTCCCCTCCTGAAAGGACTTTACATCATTAATGCACCTCTCTTTTCTTTCAACATTTAGCTTGTTGGAGCCTGAAGGCAGAGCTTGAGTACCTAGAATACATTGCCATGAATACCCTATACATAATCCTTGAATCAAAATCAAAACATCAGTTGAAGATGCCTTCCCATGTGACATAAACAAAACTCACCTATGTGATTATACCCTGCACATTTCAAAGGCACTTCACTTTGACGTATATCTGCAGTCCTCTACCAGACCTACATAACTTTAAAGGCCAGATTAACATGTGAAAGAAGAACAGCCTATTCCACAGTGAGCTGTACTTTCTCATCCTGCCAAGAAAAGGCTTACGAAGTATGAATGAGGGAACACGGCTGTTATAGACATTCATTTCTATTTCACTTATGCATACATCCTGTTGCAATTATCATGCCCAACAATTAAAGTCTAAAGAAGAATCTCTTAAGAGTCTTTGAAGAGCAGATTTAAAACAGCTTGTACAGATCCACAGCTAAACACCCAAACATAGATACTTTCCTAGTTTGTGAATCCTAAGGTGAGAAAAATCATTTGGGAGCATCTATGTTGGTGTGCCATCAGATATGGTAATGAATCTAAATTGTTTGCCCAATTGACATTAGATACCCCAATATGATTTCCATTTTATATAGGCAGAGATCCAGTGCAAAGATTCTTTCACTAGTCAGGGACCATACTTGTGAAGAATGAACAGGGATAAATTGTTTGTTAATCTTGTAAGCCCTGTTTGACTGAGATAATGATTCATTTTCTGTCTTTAGGAGGATAGATTTAACAGCCAGTTTAATAAGCATCATTGAGTCTTTGTAGAGAATGGCAGCTTCTATAACCTGTCATGAGGACCTGGAGGGTAGGTTTGTGATGTGGTTTTGTTTTTATTTACATTCAGATATCTGGGTAGTAGTGCTGTATTCAGGCAGGTAGCCGTGGTTGTTACTGATACTTTGGCAATTAAGATGGATAGTTTGAGGTGTCAGGTCAGTCTTTAAGCTGAAGGAAAATGATGAGGGTGTCAGCTTAAGGATACTTTGGTAGGCATGTGACTGCTACCATTTTGTTTTAAACAGTTAGTGTGTGATAAATACTAGATAGTGTAGGTGGCTTGGTTTTACTTGATCTACATTTGTATTGGTTAAATTCCATAAAACTTCTTTTTACTGGGAAACAATTTTAAGGATATTTTGTGGCATCTTGCTTTAAGGCACTTGATATGTGCAATGATGGTGTACGAAGTCACTGGGAATATTTTAGCTTTAGGAATGGTTTATAGAAAGATTACTGCATGAAGATGCAGTCTATTGCATGAAGAGGCATTATGCACAGCACAATTATCAAACCAGCAGTAGGTAATCAAGAATGCAGATGCACCACATATGTATACAGAGAGAGGCATTAACTGTAAACAACTTTCACTGTAAGTCATCAAGATTCAACTCAGACATAAAATACCTTGCTGAGTACAAAAAGCAACATGGTGAAAAAATTAAATGTTAAGGTTATATATGCTAAATCCATGGTCACGCAAATGAAGACAGGAAAAATCTCCAAAAAGTAAACAATTACTACCAATGAATTCTGGGAAACAATGCCAGTGGTGATTTTGAGGAGCTTAACTTTAATGAGTTGTGATTATCAAGTTGGTTCTTTAGATAATTGTCATTCAAGAAGAGAAAGGCAAGTCCCTGTATGCAGCAGAGTGACATTTAAAGTTGTGTGCACATGCGCATAGCCAACAGAACCACAATGCTTTGTGTTGCTAATGATATAGGCCATGAATGGGTATTGTGTTTGTGATACTAATGTAATGCATCACAACAGACATACATATTGTCAGAAGCTAGGTATATAATTATGAGTCAGAATGGCATCTAGGAAGCCTTTCAGGCTTAAATAATGCACAAGTAACTGTTGTGTTCTACACAGAAACAATGGAATTGTAAGGGGCTCGGAGGTAAAAGGTATATATGATAACATCAATTACATATTACAAAGCAGAAACATTTTCTATATAATTATAAAAGGAAAAATCTAAAGCAGAAATATTTATCATATAATTAAAAAAAGAAAACATAAAATGTTTGGAAAAGCTTTTCAAATGCAAAATGGAAATAATATTTTTGTGACTTAAAAATGAAAGTGAGGGGATTATTTATATAGTTAAGCAGTAGCAGGATGGAGTTTGTGTGGGTTACTGATTATCTATTATTTTAGGGGTTTTGCTGTCTCCATTGTTTATGTACTATGTGTATGTAATACTTGATATTTCATTAAAGTGGTCCTTGTTCTTCTCTCTGTCTATTATTATATGTCACAGAATTATAGATTCTCCTTTTACATAAGGTGCACACATCCTGCTGTTTTTGAGATATTTTACATGCTGTAATCATATAACGGTTTACACTGCTGCAGTAGCCATCATGGATGCCAGTACTCCTACCACATGCATTACATAATTCACTGAGAGCCAGATTAAGCCCTAGAGAAACACAGAACCGTGTAGTCATCATACCTATAGTCATATGATGTGTACTTGGGTGATATCATCATTTATGTAGTGGTATCATGCAAAACTTCTATACACTGATCAGTCTTACATGGGTCTATATTAGTTCTGCAAAAGACATATTCATGTCTTCAGCGAACAGCAGCCACCGAAATTCATTTCAGCGAACCATGGATTTTTTCCCACGGTTCGCAAACACTTAGCCATCACTTCAGCTTTGCCCTTTTCCCCATTGTAGTGCAATCTCAGAGTTGGTATATATAGTTAGGTGGGTGTGGGGGGCTGTGTTGGGGGGTGTGGGGCAAAGCCCCCCACTTGGGTGGATTTGATTTAGTCTGTTGTGTGTTCCAGACATATGGTGGGCAAATGTTTGGGAACCGTGGGAAAAATTCAGCGGTTTGCTGAAGTGAATTTTGGCAGCTGGTGTTCACTGAAGACATTTTCGATGAATCTATCTTTTGCACTATTAATATAGACCCGTTTTACATAAATGACAATATCACAAGTGCGCAGTTACATAATATAAGATAAATCCTTGAACCCTGGCTTCTATACAAATGTCATATTGTGTACAAGTAATAATAATAAACTAAAAGCATGTGTGCCAGTATTGTGCAGAACACATACAGATGCAGTCCTTCATCTTCATCTCACAGATATAATCTAGAAATGAACCCCTTTATAGCACTGAAAAGGCATTTTGATATTATCATCTGTTTATCTCTTGCAGACAGTGTGATGTGACATATGGTACTGCTTCCAAATTCCCTATCCAAGAAATTATCTTTCTTATGAACCTGTTGACTTTCACACACTAGGAAACAAAAATGCCACACAGCTTGACTTCCATACACTGAAATTCTCATATTTGTCTTTTCTAATCTACAAGATGCCTCCTAAATCTTGAGACTGGAATATACCATTGCACCAAAATCTCTGCAAATAGATTATGCTTGGTGTTTTACCTCTCCCTTTTAGCAGTCTCTGTAGTTTATTCCATCCCCTCATAGCATTCTCACAGACATGGTCTTGCCAGCTTGTGCTACAGTAGATGTAAATGATAGTTCGCAGTCAGGAGCCCTGCTCCATCATTATTAAGCTTCTATTGTTGTAACTGCTGGTTGAAATAAAAGTTCCCACTAAGTCAAATAACCGAGAAGGTTAGGCTCTGCTGAAAAGGATATGACAAACCCTTTTTACATACTAGTATGAATACTAAAGCCACAGCCTCGTACAATACAAACATACTAAATATACAAGAATCATCCCTTTGATATAATTACTGCAGAGTTTTAAAGCTGCCATAATATTTTGTTTTTTTATTTGTTTAGTTTTTGTTTTTTTATTTTTTTTACCTGATTCAGATTTTGAATGAAGAAATCATTGTCTTCTAGTATAGCATGTTTTCAATATATCTTAAAGAGTATATAAATATAGTACTATAATAACCCATAGCAAAGAATACGAGATAAGAACTTTTTGACACTGATGTTTCTCCAAGATGCACTTCCAGAAAAGTCAGCTTTGCCTCATTGGCCATATTTGCGGTTTCACAACTCCAGAAAAAGAAGTGTTTCATTGTTAAAATAACTGCATATGTTAAATTACATTAACTAAGAATGTTACTGTGCTCTCACTGGAGGGCAATTAACGTTGCTGAAGTTGTGAATGGGAAGCAGCAATCCTTCATTGTTAAACTATGCTGAGCAGCTTGTCCTTTCCCTAGCCTGACTTTAGGTATGTATCTTCTTTTGATAGCTTAGCAGTTGTGATTACAGTAACTAAGGAAAACAGACTGTGTGATGTCTTAACATGAAAATATTTTTTTAGCCACTTCAGTGTTTACTAAAGAACAAAACACTTTTTATCTAAAATTACTTTGTAATGAAGTACATATCAAGAACCATTTGATTTGAGAAATAAGAACTTGAAGTTCTATAGATAATAAGCTATGCAGAAAGTTTTAGGATTAACCCTTTGAAAACTGGAAGGAGACAAGCTGAAGGAAGACAAACTTTTGTTAGAAGAAATGTATTCCAGACATATATATGTAAATATCAAAGAATATACATACAAGGTTATCAGTTAGGGTGTTCTATTGCATATTTATTTAGCTATCTATTTATTTATTTAGTGGTTAAGAGAACTGATACAGAGACCCTTTTCAGGCATAACCTGGACCAACTGTCAATAGGAAGACATTAATGTATACTGAAATGTAAATTAATCTCTGGCAAAATTTCAAGCCAACATAAACCCTGAGAACACTGCTGCCTATGCAGAACTGTTCACAGAAATCCTGTACAAGTATGTCAATGGCTGCATAGAGGCATCTGTACCCACCAGGAAGAAGTAATAAACTAACTCAAAAACAAGCCACCATGGTGGAATCACAAAATCGATAGGCTGTATAACAGGAGGAAGAAAATCATGCAAAAATTAGGAGGTGCAGCACCCAACAGGATAAAAGCATTCTAATAAAACTAAACAAACAACTCAGAGGACAAACAAAGTCTACCAAAGCCAAATTTGAGGTCAGTTTGGCTTCCCAGGCCAAGGGCAACCACAATGCATTCTTTAGCTATGTCTGCAAACTGAAAAGCAATACACAATTGTGTGCAGAGCTCATTGTAAATGGAGCTGCCTATACTGAGCCGGAAGACATAGCAAACCTCCTGGCTGATAAATTCAGCTTCACCTTTACCCCTCTCTCCCCCTCAACCTTCCCTCAGGAAATATCATCAAATATAACTCCCCCCTACTATCACTAGGGAACAAGTCCTTAATGCTCTCACTAAGACAAGAACACTGCATCAGTGGGCCTAGACATTATCCCAGGATGCCTTCTAAATAGCATGAAACATGACCTATCAGGGCCTCTGGAATTACTATTTAACTGCAGCCTCCAAACAGTTTTCGTGTCTCGTGAATGGAAAAAGGCAACAGTCATCTCTCTGCATAAAGGTGGGCCATCTACAGACCCTGGAAACTACAGACCCATAAGTCTCACTAGTCTTTTATGTAAAGCCATGGAAAGAATTATCATAAAGATGATCAATAGAGATATAGTAAACCTCCAGACACCGGACCCAAACCAGTTTGGTTTCGTCAAGAGCAGATCATGCCTACTTAACCTTGGTGGACTTCTTTGAGAAGGTCATCAAAGCAATGGATGAGGGTAAAATCATTCGCACTGCTTACCTTGACCTGGCCAAGGCATTTGACACAACACCCCACGTGGGCATTGTTGACAAACTCAAAAGGCTAGGTACAAACCCGTATGTCACCCGGTGGATAGCCAAATGGCTCACAGACAGAACCATGGAAGTTATAATTGGGGAGTCCACCTCTACCAAGAGGGCAGTCACAAGTGAAGTCTCTCAGGGATCATTCCTTGGACATCTCCTTTTGGCATTTACTTCTCTGATGTCATGGCCAATGTCTGTGGTATCTGGCTGACTAAATTTGCAGATGATTGCAAATTAGAAGCTGTCATTGAATCTTACACTGACTCAAATGTTCTCCAGGAGGGGCTGACACAGACAAACAACTGGTGTCAGAGCCATGGACTAAAACTAAATGCCAATAAATGCATAATAGTATCCTTTAGGAAGTCATCCATCCCTGGTAACTGTCATAGTGACAACACACCCTTTAGAGTTGGCCCAGTAGTCAGTGACTTAGGGACACACATAGATAGTAATCTAGCTTTTGACCATCACATGTCTACAGGGGTGAGGAAATCAGGTCTATAGCATATATTCAAAATTCCAAAATGTCGAACACCATATGTTCAAACTTAGAATTTTGAATATTGAAAACATTGAACGCTCAGACTAGCGAATTTTTTCTCAGGGAAAAAATTTGCTGTTCCGAGAAACATACACACAACACAAGCACACCAAAATAAATAAACCACACACATACAGTTAACAAAACCCAACCCCACACTAAACTACACATACATTACTAACTATCCACTTACCTTAACCCGCATCCTAACCCTAAGATCCGTAACTATCGCACACATACCCTACGAATCTATACACAAACACTAATACACTAATTAATACACATACAGTTAACAAAACACAACCCTACACTACACCATACATACATTACTAACTATCCACTTACCTTAACCCGCACCATAACCCTAAGGTCCGTAACTCTCACACCACAGTGAAGGAAATAGCGAAGTCATGGAACGGCCCAATAAAATCTTGCCCTAGGTAAGATGTCAATGTTCCGGGGCTTCGCTATTTTCACCATTCGATATTTAGGGTTCGATGTTTTCACATTCGGCATTTTCCTTGTTCGGAATTTTGATATAGACCCGAGGAAATCATTCTATGTTGCACAACTTATATACAAAGGTATGGCATCTAAGTCCAAGGAAGTCATTGTTCCACTGTATTTGGCATTCATCAGACCTATCCTTGAATACAATGCCCCTTTGGTATGTACCTAACCAGGCATATCCAACAATTGGAATATCCAGAGAGGTTTCTCACTAAAAGAATACAGGGCGTAAGTAATATGCCCTATGCAGACTGCCTCAAGGTCCTATCCTTGTATTCTGTCTCGTACAGGCTTTTGAGGGGAGCTCTATGCCTGGCATACAGGGCATTGACAGACCTCACTCTGATGGACCTCCTGCATGTCCACAAAACAAACAGCACCAGAATGACTTGTTCTAAAGACTTAAACCTTGCCTGTGATATAAACAGGACCTGCTGGAGAGATAAGTATGCATCCCAGAAATGACTGCGTCTATGGAACAGGCTCACCATCCATGTGAAGCAGAGTTCCTGCCTAATCCAATTCAAGTGCAACTTGGACAATTGGATGGGAAACCGGAAATTCATCCCTGGTTTGGCAGCTATGTCTCTGATGGACACAGGTAACCTGTAAATTGTTCATCTCCCAGGCCCATGCTTACATTTATCATGGGTAGCAGAACTTGTCAGAGATTTGGGATGCATGGAAAGGCTTAAAAAGGCCCTTGTGGTCATTAGCTTACTTAACACCTATCAACCTATCAACCTAAATCAAGAATCTAGGTTACTTAAAAGCTAAATGTATGATTAACACAGCATTTTTAGGGTATGTGCACTTTATAATAATTTGCATATTCATCTGATATAGAGTGTGATCAGGTTATACAGCTTAATACTCACTTGACTGCATTTCATACGGACTTATATTAAAAAAGCCGCAACATCAGGAAGTCGATGTTTTAGTAAATGCTGAAATTATACATCATTCTGAAGGGGAATTTACCTCTTCCATGAAGGTGCGTGATCTTGAAACTATTATATAGAAGCAAGGAGAATGGGGACATGTTCAAAAAAATGTTTTTTGTAAGGGGCCAAACCTCTCACACAGGAGGTATAAAACATGCTAGCCTTAATAACTGTTGATCCCAATTTAGGCAATTGGTGGAGCCCTCCAGCTAACTATACCACATACCATCCACCCTCTTGCTTCTTGGACTTTAGGAATCTGGAATGCATGCTGTTTCTAATGTATGTGATGCAGATGGGGATTTGTGCACTGTATATAATAAATGTTTTGTGTTTTGCTTGTTCTCCTTTATGCATAATATTACTATTTATTTTATTTATTATTTATTTACATTTGTTTACAGGGAAATTCCAACTGGATACAGGTCTTTTTTCAGTGGAGGCCCAGGGAGAAAAGTTCCAACAGCTACACTGTATACAATTCTCTAGTTTTTGTGATTGTTAATGATTACACATTATATTGAACTTTTCTTCCTGGACATTGTCTAAAAAGGGGTTCATGTTAAACCCAATATGGCTATCCCCATAAGCAAAGGCAAATTGAAAAAAATAAATAAATAACTAGAAGAAATTGTATCTTATACATTTTTTAAACATAACACTAAGCAGGCCATGCTACTCTAAATTAATCTCAATTAAAACATGAAACCTGGTAAAATCTTCTAAACCATCATAATTCCTGACTCTTGTCTCCCTATCCAATATGTTACTATGCCAGGAAGTCCAGACAATTGAGTAGGAATGGACTTAATGGCTGTGGGAAGATGGCTGGGCAAAGGGATCATGGAGATTTTTTAAACAGTTGTAAATTCTCATATCATGGTACCCCTTTTTTACTTTAATGGGATTTTCACCTGCTCTGAACTATTGAAGTCCCATGCCCAGTTAATTATCTTACATAAAACTGCTGATTTTCCTCAGAACGATTAATCGTCATCACCATCATCATCCTCATTATCTCAGGTCTCTCCTTAGAAATGGCATTGCTCATACACCTCTCCAATTATAACACACATAACAATTTCTAAAGGTTTATTGTTTGTTATTTAATTATTTATTAAACCAAGTAAGTGAACTAATGCTTACAGATCACTTCCAGTGATAGCTTAGATAACACAGGCAACAATAAATATTAAATGCAGAGAAACATTATGGCAGCCACAAAGCAGCATGTTTTGGGAGGTGAGAAGAAATAAAAAACACACCTCACGTAATTTATCTTTCTGCAACACACTACCATCCAAAACTCATCCCCAATTCACTGAAACCTCATTCTACCTTTAGGTGGCTATTTGTCTACCCCCCCCCCCCACACACACACACACATACATTTTCATTTATGTGACTCTTAAACTACAGCATCCTTGCAGTACCTTTGTAAGTCAAACTGTTTTTATTACCGTTTTCCTTTTTTACCAAGTGAAGTGATTTTCTGTCCACTGCTGCCTCCCTCTACTCAACATAGCAATTTGTTTCTAACTTTGCATTAATTTGTTCCTATCTGCATCTGCAGCAAGTGTTTCTCTGCCCTGCTGCTGAATTAGTAACATCCTGGCACTGCCATAAGTCTTGGTGATTAGAAGTTATCTCGCATTATAATGTCTGTTTTGTGTATGTGTGTGTTTGCTACTGGTTTTTTCCTGCTGACTGAGGCTGTCTATTCCTCAGTTATTTTTTTTTATAATTATAATTATTGCAATTCAGCCTATACATCACATCAGCATGAGAAGCAAAAGAAAACACTGTACCACTCTCAGTCTTCACACTAAACACAGTATTATAATTTTTATAGCAGTAAATGGAGTGATACACAAAACCAGATGGTTAATCTAAACAGTTTTGAGTTGAAAATGCTGTTGAGTTATCAGTAGTAACTAATTAATATGGGAGAATGAGCAGCTAATACTGTGAGTCATACAAGTGTCATAAAATAGCAGTGTGAATAATTCTGTACTAGCCACAAATGCAGTGAATGACAAGAAATATGGCAATTTCCTATACCTATAGAGAAGCAAGACTACAGGTAGGGAGAGTCCTTGTACTTTGCTGTAATGACCCTTTTTGACCACATAAGACATAATCATCCCACAACATTCTAGGCCAGGGTCACCTGTGGGATCCAGGACTTATTTGGTCAAATAGCTCCAACTTGCCTAAGGCCAGTCCTGGGTACAGTGGGGTTTGCTTCACTGCAAAAAACAAAACCCATAAAACATTTCAACATGTCCGAACAGTCTGATTTATTTAGTGGCTTATATTTACTTCAAGGGAAAATAATTCTTAAGATATCCCAAACATCTATGATAGATACAACACATGTTGACTGACTTAGAAAATTATGGCACTCGGATAATAGGTTCTGTATTGATGAGATTTCATCTTATAAATAAACGTGGGCCTAGCAAGTCAATGTAAACTGATTCTTGAACTAGACACATTTTAATGCATCCTGATAAGAAAAGCAAACCTAGAACTCCCCAAACAGAAAACAAAGGAGCACAGAAGTTATGTAAAAGCTTTTTATAGGATCAGCATAGTATCAGTCCTATATCGGTTATTAAACGGTATATCATGGGCTCACTGCTCCAATGAATGTATAATACTGACTATGAATGCAGTCACATCATTTTGTCTCCTCTTTCTTGAATATATGCAGGTCTCTGTTAGTTTACCATGAACACTATGAACAGTTATATTATTAACACACTATTAGCCACATGTCAATGTGTCCAGACATGAGCAGCTTCTACTTAAAGCTGCCCATGTAACATAATTTTTGTACAGTCTGTTTTTGGCATTTAATTAGACCCTACTTAGTGAGATACAAAGATAGTTAAGGAGAACCAAGTATTAGTATTCTCCGTCATTTATTGCCTTGGTTCTACTTTTTATTTTTTGGTGCTATTAGACTTTATTTTACTAAACTCATGCCTTTAATTTGAGTTGCTCAGCCCTTCTATCAGTTGCTGCTGCAGCTCAGAAGCACCTGATATTTTTTTATAATTATGGATTTATATGTAGTGTTATACCAATAACATTCAACAGGGATGGGAGATATGCTGAAATGTAGTCCTGAAATGACAAGAGTGATGCTGAGAGCAAGAGCTTAATTAAATTTATAAGCTAGGAAAAGAATAAATGTCTGCATAATTCCTGCACCTGCATGGCTGTTATTATGGCATCATGCCAGAATGGTGGAAATTTTAGTATTTTTCTGAGCCTTGCAAATATTGAACTTGCACAGATATGCACTACACAGTATTTACATGACAAATAAAAGGTAGCTGCATTCATGTGGGTTTTCAGTGAAGGAGCAAGATCCAGATCTTCTTCATTACCTCTTCACACTGTAATGTTTCAGATCTCCTCAAATTAATTAATTGCTATTTATGATGATTTATCAAGAAAACATTAAGTTATCCTGTTGAGATCCTTGCTTATAAAGTAGCAATTCGTTGGGCTTCAAAAGCACAAAATGTAGCGTCATATTGAATTTCAGTGAGAAATTAGTTTACTTTTTATGCCACAAAAATAAAAATAATAATGAAAATCTCATTCCTATAGAGAAATAGATGTTTTTTAGGCCTTAAGTTATAAAAACACAACATATTGATCTTATTGATTACATTCATATTTGTTACTGTGAAAAATGGTAACCAGGGACACTAATTTAATATTTTTACAGGATCATAGGTAGCTACTAGACTTCTGATCCAGGAGGCCATTGAGCCTAGCCCACTTTCTTAAATGCCCCAGAGCTCTATATGGTTAAGTGACTTGCACCAGACTGGTATACCTTGGAGGAAGGGGAAAAGACTAAGGCACGGTGATCTTGAACTTAGTGTTGGAATCCCCCTTTTTGCATATTTAGTCTTGCTTTTGCAGAATGCACAATTATGGGTCTTGGAATTTCAAACTATTACCATAATGTAGAAGAGACAACACCTCAAGCCTCCTGTTGCAGTTTTACTAAAACTTTCAGATACATGGATATTAAGGTATACACTGCTCCTAAGACTGCCAGTTTTTGATAAAGACATATATTGACCTTGGCAGAAACATTAGCTTGGGTATATTGCCATGGCTGCTAAATGAGGTTTTGATGGATGCATGTATTCACTGACTGATAATGCTACTATTCAGGAGACTTATAAATAAGTTTTTCTTCAAATATAATGCAAGCTCAGTACGGATATGCTTTAGGCCTGGACTGAATCCCACACGCTGATGAGAACTCATAAACCTACCCCTTAAAGAAAGTAAATATAAAGCCACATAACACATTCTAATATTCATGTAAGCCTTTTGCTGGTACCTAGTGTCTGAAACTGTGTTATATTCTTTACCAGTCTTCAGGGAAAACAAATCTGGATAGGCAGTTATAAACTACACATACGTTTTACATTTTGCAGCAAAGGTATCAGATCGGCTGTAATTCAATATTTTCTCCTGACTGGACACCTTATATACTTGAAACACCTCATATGAGAACAAATAAACCAATGTTTTTGTTCCAATGTTATGTATTTTAATGGCTCTACCTGACAAGATCAAAAGCTCACAGCACTGACAACCACATGGCCGACACCACATCACCGACAACCAAAATCTCGACATCAGAAGAAAACCTTGAAAAAGGAACATAAAATTCCCTTTCAACTGCTAGCAGGGGGGCTACACCCCCCTGCACCCCCCCCGTAACTTTAATATACCAACACCGAGATCGCACTTTCCATTCTACACTATAGTGAGATGCCGTTTCCGCATTGTTGGCATTCCGAATGTCAATCATATGGTGTTGACCATATGGTTGTCGGCATTCTGGCATGTCGGCAATGTCAGGTAGACCCATTTTAATATATGTTTTAATTTACAAAAGTAAAATATGCAGCTAACATTATGAGCAAGATCCACATGTCAGATTTCCCATCTTTTATTTATCATTTTTGAATTTAATGTGTGTATCTTATCTTAAAGAATCTAAATTGAATTTTTGTTGTTACCTCTTTTGTTATTAGGCACATAATCCCATGGATTCAATAAACTCTGTGTAGGTTTAGCACAAAGCCTACACAGAGTTTACATGTTTGCTTGATGAGCAGCAGTACTAATCGCATATGCATGCCATGCATTGAGCTTATACGAATACAATTAACATTTTGAGGCCAGCAACAGTGGTGTTGCCAGCCAGAAAACCATGCAGAGCTGCACAAATGCAGAAAGAACACACATGCAAGTTTGAATAAAACACACTGGTTCCACGCGGCTGAATAAATTTCACGAAGTCTGATGAAGTGGATGATATCCGCAAAAGCTCTTACTTGCTTTACTTTGGAATAAACCACTTTGTAATATTTATTCAGCCGTGTGGAACCAGTGTGTTTTATTCATTTTTGTTCCATTTATTACATCATTTGGATCCCTAGTCAGTTTCAGAGGCCTTTTGTTCTTTACACATACTAGCTTACCTATTGGCAAACCTGCTCTGTGAGATCACATGAACAGCCACAATGATTACCAGGGGTAAAAATGTTGCAACAACTGTGGTACTAACACATTATAAAAAAGGGCACTCAGTGCTATGTATACTTCAACAATTATTTGGACACCAAAATGATAGATGTTAGGGTGATCAGCAAGGGCAAATACAATGAAATATAAATACACTAGTCAGGGGAAGTGTGCTGATTAAAATGACTACAGATGTGAACGATAGGAATGAAGAAAGGAGAAGCTGGCATGTACAATATGGCAATGTATCCGAGACAGGACATGTCAAGTTATGCACACTTCCAAAACAAGTCAATAGCATACCATTAAGCATGTATATAGATAGCACAATATGTACTGCTGTTTATACCTTCTCTGCGAGTATATGTATATCACCACATTTGATGGTATATAAATATGACTGTCCCACAAGGTTACATGTCAATGGAGATGAATGGTTGTGATATAAACATCACTGACATGTTCACTGGACAGGACATTTAGCAAGGATGGTATATAGAATAGCGGGTATGTGCATATTGTGAAGATTTTCAAAAGGACTTGTCTGAATATGACTGCAATATCAGCATACCTCACAACCAATCATTTAGACATTGCATCAGACTCATGGGCAGCTACTGTAAGAAACAGACACAGTCAGAAACAATTTCAGCAGACCAACAACATTAGTCTGTTATATTGCCATAATATGCGAATTTAGGTTATTATACATGTTCTGCAGGAACAGATGCCTATAACTATAATGCTTGTCAGTATTCCATAATGGAAATTCACCACCCCTTTTCTAAAAATAAACTGGGGGTTAAGTGGGACAGTGTTAAACCTGGAGTTGAATTCAGGGACCATCTTGACCATTTCAGAGGTTTACATGACATATAAGCCACAAGCCACACATGCAAGAATCGAACCCATACCAATAGTATTGTCAATGATCCCTGTATTTACTGGGTGCAACACAGAAAGACGTATCACACATGCATCTTGTACAACACCTTGAAGGGAAGCCTCCACTTTCAATTCTTAATAGGTATGCATACCAAAGATGATATCTATATTGGAGGCAAGATGTGTGGAAGCTCACTATGCCAAATGTAATACACTTGACTAAAGCATCCTTGGCTAATGTAGGTATCAGCCATAAGGAGAACAACACTTGCCAGCAACACGCTATTAAGAGTGGATTCCCTACGCAGCTGTGTATTGCATGCATCTACCACATTTAATAGCAATGGATAAAATTGTCAGAAGCATCTGTAATTGATGTTTGAATTAAGAACTGTGGTGTTATAATGAATGGTACACCAGCATGTGAGACTAATGGCAATGCATCAACAATGCCCACATGCGCAGAATATCAAGGAAGCTGTAACTGTGATATTTTGTTCACATACAAAACAATGCTTGGAGCACACTCTATAAGCACATGTCAAACCTCAAGACATATGCCATGTGATATCTATCCCCCTGACATTGTCTGTGAAAATGTACTGGCATGAAATCATGACATGCATGCATATGTGTTCATACAAACTATCAAGTGGTAATGCTGATGCAATGCACTATTACATTACTATTACATCACACTACAGTTGAATGTAGAATACAGTTGGAGTTCATAGGAGAGTACTAGGCTAATGCTCCAAGATGACATAAAAGCCTAGCTATATTTAACACAAGTTTCACAATTTTAAATAGCTATGTGAACAAAGTTCACATAGTTATGATCCCGTGCTATGTAGTCTAAGACCAACTGCCTCCCTTCATGAGGGACATGGGCATAACACCAGGATTACAATTACCATTAACCATCCATTGATGTAAGTTGCACTTAAATATGGTCAGGAAAGACCTTTGCTTTACATGAATGAGAAGCTTGGTTGAGAGAAGGGGTAGTGTCTGAGACATGTTTCTATCTCTCCAACATGATTTACTATGTCAGAGGCTTGGTTAACATCCTTGGAATGAATGTACCCTAATGAAGTTTGCTTTATCAATGTGTAACATTCCCATCATGGCTGGATTGGAGACTGTCCTGTATGCCAGTCACAAATCAGCCCTTAGTAGTCTGTGGGGAATAGAATACAGTCATATGGGTTTCAGTTTTTCCACATAGCACTTATCTTGTACACCATGTATCTTTCTTGTGCAAAAACTCTGTTGTTGCTCCAGGTGTTGCACATGTGGTGAGTTACATGCCAAAGAGTGCATTGTTCTCAGTTATTGTTGTGATGAGGGCCAACTACAATGTAATTGCAATGTCCTTTGATTTGGATGCCATGCCTATACTTATGAGTTGTGCCACATAGAAGGTATTTGTCACCACTATGGACACATGTTAGTCAGAATTACAATTACTATTTACCTGATTATCCAGATCACATACCACTGGGTCTGTTCATTGGGGTGTGCTGTCTATATTGTAATTAAGTTAGGTATTTGTTTTACAAAAGGAAATAATTATGCTTTTTTTAACATTGTGTACCTCCATGGCTCTGTCACCATTCATTTGTGTGTGTTAATATTTTCTACAGTATATCAATGCCATTACTGGATTTAAGTATCATCCACAATTTGCAGTTATCCACAAAGTTGGTTGCACAAAGGCTAAGATTGCCTTGACATCTGTGAATTTAATACTAAACAGGAAGGACTTAGTACAGCATGTGCCCTGTTAGTGATTTATTGGGCTACCCATTTGGTGACATAATGGTTTATGGCCAGTTGAGACAGTGTCACTGTGATACTTAAGTGTGGAACTGTGTCAAATGCTGTTACCAGGTCAATTTATGCAGGATGTAAATTCTTTCACTCATCCGTGTCTTTAGAGACTTTTTTAAAGAAGTCTACCAGATTTAACAGACATGATCTAGCCTTAACACATCAAAATGGGTTAGTTACACAATAGGGAGATTACCTATAGTCTTGTTGATAAGGTCCATGATGATTCTTTCCATTGGCTTACAGATGAGGCTAGTCAGGCTTATGGGTCAGTAATTCCCCATGTTGGGTGATTGCCCACCCATTTTCAGACAGATGACTGTTGCTGTCCAACATTCTGCAAGAAAATAACCTGTCTGGAGCTATGGTTAAGTAGGGATCCAACTGTGTCTACTAGGTAATGTTTTAAGTATATTGATAAGGTAACCTGGGATGTTGTCATGGCTCACTGATGCCATGTTTTTTAGCCTTAGAGAGTGCACAGATGAGCTGCTTTCCTGAGAAAATATGCCGTGTAATGTTTGCATGTATACTTTGGGTGACAACTACTGGGGACAGAGGGGTGAAGTTTGATAAAGATCTGTCAGCTAGCAGATTGTCTATTGTCTCTGGCTGAGTATTGCTGGTGCCATCCACAACCATCTCTGTGCATAGCTGTGTATTCCCCTTAAGGTTTTGTACTTAAAAATGATTTGTGAGAACACCTCTAAATATAATCTATGCATCACATGACACACAGTGGAGCTGTTAACACTGTCATTCACCTCTACTTATTTCACATGATTACATCACTTGCATATCATATGCCAATAAGTTTATCACTGGAAAGGTGTGTGTGATGGTTCTGATACCTATATGAACATATTATATATGAGGTGGATGTGGTTCATGCAGAACAGTTAATGACATAAATGTGGATAGTCACTCAGTGCTGTTGGGCAACACCTGAATAATCTTTGTGAATAACAACGCAATTGGGCATACAATAAATTAATGACAGTTGCAAGTGAATCTGAACAGTATATAAGTTTGTGTATATATCAGCATTACAATATGTGGATGAAACAAGGCATATGTGCCTGTGTAATTAGTGTGATGTAATATTGCTGTATGTCACATAGCATTTCATGATGGTATGTATACACAGGTCTATATTAGTTCACCAAACATTATTTTCAGTGAACACCTCTTTGTTGACCTTTGCTCAGTGAAAATCACTTCTGCGATTCACTGAATTTTCCAAGGGCAATGAAGTAGTTTGCCAACTATACAACTTTGCCCTTTTCCCCACTGTGGTGCAATATTGGAGCTTGTATATATAGTTAGGGGACTGTGGGGGGTACAGCCCCCCACTTGGGTGGGTTTGATTTAGTTAGTTGTGAATTCCATTGTGTTGTGTGGCAATTATTTCTTTGCCCTTGGAAAATTCAGTAAATCACAGAAGTGATTTTCTCTGAATACAGGTCGACATGGAGGTGTTCAGTGAAAATAACTTTCGGTGAACTAATATAGACCCATATACACATGCACACATGTGCCATACTAAGTTTTACTGTGATGATTGAATGAGAAATGTGTAGAATGTTAATATACTCCACAAAAGAACTCATGCCTTACAAAGACAACAATATACATAGCATCATCCCATGTCAACAGTCCTCAAGAGGCATATTACTACAGCTGTTATTGAAGGGACATTTAATCAAATGGTAGCAGTCACCATCACTACATTATATCAAATCACAGATTGGAGTACACTGTTGTAGTGATACCATACATCTGCACCTCAACACAGCACAAGTGGATGACAGTAACATTGGCATGTGCAATCTTCATAGGATCATAGGACATTGCTAAGGTAATGACCAACATCACATAAAATCATACCCATTATTATAGCCTTTAAACCAAAATCATTATATCTATATGTCAAATGAAAAGAGATTCAAAAGACCATGTACTGACAGTAATATACTGCCAACCACACACACAGCAGTCACGTGAGGTCAGATTTGGACATTAGGCCTATGTAGGTATACAAATTGGATTCCATATAACACAGCAGTTGCACCACCACAGATGTCTGACTTTATATTGTCACAGTGCACTATATAGAAGATGATAGCACCATTATATGCTAAGAAGAACATGTTGGGAGGAGTGCATGACACAGATGTGGAGTCGCATCTTAGTGTAAAATTACCTCCACACTCATATTTGAATAAACACATGCACAAGTTGTCTGCTATGAGATTAGAACCAAAAGTTAATTAGCTACAGAAGGTAGGTAACATAGTAATTTATGTTTGTCCTAACACAGACACCTGAATTCAATATTGTCAGACTGCACTTTATAAGGGATCATATCATCATTGTATGTTGAGAAGACATGGGGAGGAGTGACTGATATAGTGTGGTCTCACATGCCACTCTGAAATTATCTACAGATTGATAATTGAATGAACACACACACACACACACACACACACACACACATTGACTTCTGTAGGATTAGAACCCCTACCTACCTAGTTAAAGAAGATAGAGAGCAGAGTACTTAAAGCTAGCTGCTGTGAGATTAAACCCCCTAGAAACCTGTTTAAACATGCTAGACAACATAGTACTTAATGCTAGTGCCACACCACATCTGATTTTTATATTGTCAGAGAACAGTTATAGTAGCTGTCACCAGTGTATGGTGAGAAGAAGATATTGGTAGGACTGTCACATATGCTTGTCTAAAATGGTCTACTGAATTATAGTTGAGTGAACACAACCACACACAAGTTGACTGCAGTGAGATTAGATCTCCTGCCTATCTAGTTATACAAGCTAAAGAACACAGTGCAAAATGCTAGCACCACCGGGCTAGTCTGACTTTCATTTTGTCAGATTACACTTTATAACATATGACATCATCAGTGTATGGTGAGAAGAAGAAGATGTTGGTAGTTGTGTCTCACATGCTGCTCTAAAATGGTCTCCAGAATGAGAGCAAACTGAATTCAGACACACACACACACACACACACACACACACACACACACACACACACACACACACACACACACACACACGTTATATGCAGTGAAATTAGAATACCTATTTTTTGAGTCACACAAGCTAGAAAACATGGTACTTAATGCTAGTGCCATAGCACAGGTTTGACTTTCAGCTTGTCAGAGTGTCTGGTGAGAAGATGTTGGTAGGAGTGTCTCACATCCTGCTTTAAAATGGTCTCCAGAATGAGAGGTACTAAAGCACACAAACACACAAGTTGAATGCAGTGAGGTTAAAACCCCTACCTACCTAGTTACACAAGTTAGAGAATACAGTACTTAATGCTAGCATCACACCACAAGTCACTTATATTGTCAGAAAATACTTTATAGCAGATGACATCATCAGTGTATGTTGAGAAGATGTTGTGACAGCTGCATGAAATTGCTGTGTAGTCATGTACTACTGTAAAATTTTGTTCTCAATGAGACTTGAGTAAAGATGTTAGGACATAAACCATGCTCTTCTGACTAACAATACACACAGTTAGACATAGAGGCACATGCACAACTTGACTGTTGTGCAATTCAGTCCTGTACCTAACTAGTTAGTCCACCTGCAGAACCACCACTAAAGAATATTACAAACAGGAAAAAGAGTCGCTATGGGGGCTGCATGTGCCCCCCTATATGCCAATCTAGTTTTATACTATTGGGAGAAAAATTATATATTTGAAACACCATGGTATGAAAATATAGTATTATATACTAGATTTTTGGATGACATCTGCCTGTTTTGGAAGGGTTCAGATTTACAACTAGACCAATTTTTAGAATAAATTGGCACTACAACTCCTTTTTTTAAATTTACATCTAACACATCTAAAGAATGTATCAATTATTTAGATGTGACTATATACAAAGATTTTAAAGAAAATAAATTCCAATCAAGATTATATCAGAAACCTACTCATGCTAATCCTTATCTACACTATGATAGTGAACACCCATATAATCAGAAGAAAGGCACAGTCAAAGGCCAGTTGATTAGCGCCTCTAGAATGTGTAGTGAGGAGACCATATTCCTAGAGGAAATCAAATTAATGAAAAAAAATTTTTAAGGAAAGAGGGTATCCCATTCCCTTGATAAATCAGTCAATGAGGGAGGTGAAGAAAGACAGAATGGGAAAATATGAACCGATATTAGGGAAAGAGATGGTTATTAACAACAATAAAAAAAGATGAGCTGGGAGCCTCTTATGACTTGGCATTTATCCACACCCACACTCCTTTCTCAACTGATATTGAGAACATTATTAGGTGATTCTGGAAGGTACTGATTACCAATGTTGAGATCAGTAAATACATTCCCCAAGCCCCAGCTTTTATTAAGAAAAAAGACATGAATATTAAAGAAATACTTGAGGGTCAGAAAATTGGGACTGGGATAGAGATGACTTGAAAGAGGCCGGGTACATACAAATGTTGGTTTTACAATCAATGTGCAAACATCTTAGAACAGGATAGTTTAAACCTCCCTACTAGGAATTTTAAAATGAAGGCTAGGGAACATTTTAATTGTAATAGTCAGGGAGCGGTATACATTGGTATATGTGAAAAATATACTAGCTTTTATATAGGTAAGATGGAGAGACCCTTGAGAAGACATATATACGAACACATGTATGAAGTTTCAGTACAGAAGGACACCAATGCATTGTATAGGCATAAAAAGGAATGTATAGATAGTAGAATTAAGTTCTATGTTCTGGAAAAAGTGAACCAGGACCTAAGGGGTGAACTATGGGAAGCCTGATTGGAATATAAAGAGTTATACTGGCAACTGAAATTGGATACAACAAGAAAACCAGGGCTAAATGATCATTTAAGCATTAATAGTGTCATTAAGTTAAGGGCAGCAAAGTTATAATATATAGAAGTCCACATTAACTTGTAACAGTAACTTGCAACTGGATTTTAATGATCATGTTTTAATTAATATGAAACGTTAACACATATGCATAGCTTTTGTTTGCATGTTCTACTTTGCATATTTTGGAATGTAATATTTTTAACTAATGAGGTTTAGATAGGTAAATAATGCATAATTATGAAATGAATGTTTTAGACTTGATGTGCTGACATCATACTAATTAATATTAATGAGATGATGTCATTGGGGTAAATATGCATGAGCAGTATAAAAAAGGTGACTATGTTTAACATTAATTGGTCTGATGAAGCTCGGGAGATTCCTGGGTGAAAGCGCTTAACTTGGATTTTATGGTCTTTTCCATTAACTTAGATGTGTGATTGTGTCTTATTAAAAGTGGAGGTTCGTGATTCTACAGTGGTGTTTTTCCTTCAATTAACTGTTTGCTGATGCTGTGTTACTGTTTTGAGAGCAATAATGTTAATATAATCATGTTTGTTTGTGCTGCATCCATACCCTTCACCTCTCCTGAGTCTTTGTAATCTTTCAGCACATACCTCCCTGTTCACCAAAATTTCCTGAACTGCTGTAAAATTAAGAAGGGAGGAAAAAGACATGAAAGCACTATGAATACCAGTGTTGGCTATCTATAGCTTTCCATATCAGTTAAAGTTGTTTTAACTGTATAATTACACAACTGTGGGATATCAGCAGTCCTAAACTCATCCATCCACTTTGTTGTTGTTGTGCCTACTTGCTCCATTTCAGGTCATTATAATGGTACCTGCTTTGCACCCCAGTGCACAGTATGCCAGTCACACTAGAGACAGCTTTGGCTAGACTGCCCAAGCTTCAGTCTTATACTTTGTCTAGTCCCCCTGCAGCAGCCTGCTGCTATGGTGCTTTATGAGGAGTGCAATAAATATTTTTGACTCATCCATACCCCACCTTTGATTCCTAAATTGGACACCATCCTTCCCAGCTCCTGCCATGTCTGCACAGGTCTTTCAATAACAGTAAAAGTGTTTTCCCACCAATTTGTGATATTGTGTTTTACAGCCAGTGCGCAAACCTGCATAAACATGCCAACTGTGTTTGCACAATGTTAGACAGCAACATTGCCAAACGGGAAGGCAGTTTATGAAATAGGAAGAATAATGTGACACCTGGCATTAATTTATGGCATGCGTGCCTCTATACCTGCCAACAGTTTGGCCAGTGGTCAACACTGATATGTAAAATGACTTGGCTTTTAAGACCTGCATTTGGTTGGATCAGTTTTATGACTTGACACATATTCTGTGGGGCCTTACACACTGATAAAAGTAATTTTGACAATGTGAGGGTAAAACCTATGTCAAAAAGTGAATACATATATATATTTCCACACAGGTGTGTTTTCCTCATTGCCACAGAAGAAGTGTTTACTGACCATGATCATTACTAATACATGCCTTAAAGACTGAGTGGTGCTACACTTCAGTTAATCATGTATGAGTGTGACTGACAAGGTCCTAGTTTATGCATTCTCAGATGTGGTGCAGGAATAATGTATGAAAATGCACTGGAAATGCATACACTTGATTTACTTTCAGAGTAGATTTTTGAGTTCTGGTTCAAACCACACAGCACATTCTGTTTTACAGCTATACTTGTGTTATAGGAGGTGTGTAGATCACTGTCAGTTAACTATGAAGTCCATCTCAGGTCTGAAAATACATTTATAATTACAGAACTATAATTGTCATGCTACACTAGTTACATGTATAATAGATGTGATACCATGTGTATGCTCAATTAACCTGCTATAAATAGCTATTGTTATGTATGATTATCTTTATATTATAATTTTTGCAAAAAAATTACAGTAGGACAATGTTAATAAAAATTGTTACGACTAGGCTTGTATAGGTCCTAGCGCCAGTAGCCTAGTACCAACCTATGAACATATGAACCTATAAAAGTGAAGTGTGTTGTATTTGAAACCTGGCTCACCTAGTTTTTGGTCATGAACTTACTACTGTTGCTACAGGAAAAGCTAGGCAGCAGGTATATTTTTTGACTCAGTACTATCCAGAGTGCTGACAGCCATGCTTTGCCACTTAGCCTATTTGCATGAAGGAAGGCAAAGCAAGTAACATTGTTTCATTTTTTTCCCTTCAGCAGTGAACCCTGTTTGCGTACAGGTGAGCAACATGCAAATGACACAGGCAATAGCAAATAAATATTTTTTTCTGTTAATACTCATTATAATTGTTCCTCAGTAAGAAAATATGTGAAACATGAACCTCTGTCTGCCTATCTTATCTATTGTGTTAGTCAATGCATTTACAATTGTGCTACACACACTGTTGGGTTACATGTATAATTCCTGCTGTCATGATCATCCAAGGTGCTGACCACCATGCAATTCCACTAAGCATGGTTACGCCTTCTAAGGCAACTGATATTAATACTTACATTTTTATACATTTGAAATTGTTTGCACTAAGCTGTATGCCGCACAAATGTTAAAGACCAAAAAAAAATGAAAGTGAAACACGTTAAATGGTTGCATAGGTTTTGATCTGAACTATCAGAGTAATGAATTTACAAAACACATTTGGAGTATGTTATCTCTCTTTAACACAAACACAACGTTGTAACAGCAGTCAAATCATGAGCATATAAGCAATTCACATTTCCTCTACAGTATTAACAGGACATACACTTGTACATTCTCAGTTGGATGTACATGTGTGGCTAACATATTTAGTGCAATGGGTGATCACATAACCATTTATGAATATGTTTGAACAAATGCAGAACTGTCTTTTATTTGTATTGTGTTCATTCTTCCCTTATCTCTGCTATAATATCAGACATGCAGCCTACAGTGCATTTTGTATCATTTTCTTTTAAATGTGTGATAAAAATACAAGACAGTGAAAAGCAGTTTTCAGCAAAGGCAGGACAGTTTTGCTATTACTGATCAAAAAGGATAAATGTATAGTGTTTTATTTCATTTAAAAGCTCATTGAAGTTAGTTCCACACTTTGTAAGTGTATCCTCACTGACACACCCACTGCAGTGATGGCTGTCTGAATTGCTGTCATATTTTCTTTCTCTCTCACATTAATCATTCACAGTTGCAAGCCATTAGCCACTAACAACACTGTAGAGCCTACATTATATTTATATCTGATACATGAAGTCAGACATTTGGTATTCAGCAATTCTAATAATTTCAGACCTCATTTGCATCTGTGCAGTGCTCAGGAAACTGAATCTGTACTATAAAAACATAACCATGTAGCTATAGACTATAAAGGTGAAGTGACTTTTGAACAAAAACAGAGGATTGATATTCCTTTGAAGGTAATTTCTCTGCAGTGAAGGCTTATTATTTGATTAAGGTATCCTTGTATTTTTCAAGTACATTCTACATTTTGTAAAATGTTACAAGTGTATTTATATATCCTGCATAAAATGGAACTTTTGTCTGTATGCACTTCTTATACTTCACTGTTATGACAGGCATTTTTGGCAGGCCTTTACATTTCTGAGATAGACAGGTTATACTTTCAGCACAACTATTATTTTAAAAAATCGATTTTACAATATTCTATGTTATTGGAGAGAAATGTAATGTACATGTCACTGACACTGGTTTTATGCTACTGAGATGGCCCAGGGCAACTGGCATGGGAGCGGTGGGCACAGTGAAAATGACTGGGAGTCAAAAATTGACTTTTTCTATTGTAAATGGGTACACAGCCTGATAACTGGGTGGAAGGTATATATACATTATTTCCATAGAATTCCTTGGTTTGTACAAGCCTTCATCTGTTTAGGGATGGGAAGCCACCTAAATTCCATGGTCCAAGAAGAAAAGTGTGTTTTAAGTGCTTTTCTGTTGAAAATATGAATGCATCCTGATATTTCAGTGGGAAACATATATACATTACTTATGTGGTATTCTTTGGTTTGTACAAGCCTTTGTTTGTGTGTGTGAGGGGGAGGTGGGACATTCCCCCACTCTGGAATCATAAATAAACTTACTAAGCTGGGCATAAATTCCTATGTCACTCAATGGGTTGCCAACTGGCTTACTGGCAAGAACCCAGACTGTAAAAGTAGCTGACTCCAAATCCAGCTCCAGACAAGTGACAAGTGCAGTATCTCAGGGTTCAGTCCTGTGACCACTCTTGTTTGACATCTACTTCTCTGAAGTACAGGCCAACACTAAGGGACTCTGGCTAACAAAGTTTGCAGATGATTGCAAACTGGGAGCCATTATTGAATACCCAAATGATGTGGATATTCTACAAAAGGGCCTTACAAAAACAGATGCCTGGTGCCAGGGCCATAAGCTCAAGCTTGGTGCCAGGGCCATGGGCTCAAGCTTAATGCCAAGAAATGTATAGTGATCCCCTATGGAAAAAAACATGTACCCATGAATTACCACATAGATGGCAGTACATTAAACATCGAATGTGTGATGAGAGACTTAGGGACACAGGTGGACAGTGGTCTCACCTTCGATAACCACATTGCCACAACAGTCAGGAAATCCTTCTATGTGGCACACCTCATCACTAAGGGCTTTTCATCCAGAAAAAAGGAGGTCATTGTCCCTCTGTACTCATCCCTCATTAGACCCATTATAGAGTATAACACCCTGTTTGGTATGTACCTCACAAGACATCTACAACAGCTGGAAAGACTGCAGAAATACCTCACTAAAAGAATCACAGGCCTGAAGCTGATGCCATATGCTGACCGTCTAAAAAGACTCCAGCTATACTCTGTGGCATATCGTCTACTCAGAGGTGATCGCTGCTTAACATACAAGGCCATGTCAAACCCTGAGCAGTTGGACATGCTCCACTTAAAGAAATCCAAATCCCTCAGAGCCACACACTCCAGGGATCTAAACCTTGTCATCACAATGAACAAAACATGCTGGAGGGATAGGTTCCTGACCCAGAGACTCCCCATATTCTGGAATAGACTGCCCATACATGTCAAGCAGCACACCTCCTTGGCCCTCTTCAAAAGGAACTTTGATGATTGGATGGGAGATAGGAAATTCACCCTGGGGATCATGTCAGTTATGGCTAGGCTTGTATAGGCCCTAAGGCCGATAGCCAAGTACCAACTTATGAACCTATGAACCACCTAACCTTCAGATGTACTAAATGAAAAGGGTGTTTCAAGTGCTTAATGTTGACAAAGGAGTACACTGACTGATGTTATTTTATATTTATCTGTTTTATATCACACAGCATTATGGCACCCAAGCCTAC
Source organism: Protopterus annectens (assembly GCF_019279795.1). NCBI lineage: Eukaryota > Metazoa > Chordata > Ceratodontiformes > Protopteridae > Protopterus > Protopterus annectens. Next base: position 1,604,606,003 of record NC_056739.1, read on the forward strand.
AAATCCATGAAAAACCCCTTTCAGTTATGCTGAAAATGAGGTGATAATAAAGGCTCTGAGGCACCATGGAGTTTTTCTGCTTGAGAGAGAACATGGGGATATGGCTGCCAGAAAGGAGATTTGGAACCAGTTAGTCAATGCTGTCAACACAGTTGGAGATCACAGCAGAAATTAAAATTATGATTAGGTATGGCATCAAGCCACTGATATGATTACATCAGCCCAGAGGAGGTTAGCTGCAGTTTCCTGAAAGCAGCTGGTTATGAGGGGTGGTCCTGCTACTGAGCCACCATTGACACCAAATGAGGAGTTCCTGTTCACTGTCAGAGATCCAGACAGCTCAGTGGAGACTGTGCACTGTGTGTTTGATGTCAATGTTGATGTGGATGGGAGGACAAGTGTGTCACAGGAGCAGCTTCCAGGTAAGCTTGCATATGGCACATTTATATTTGCTTGTAGAATAAAATATATAATTTGATTACTGCATTATGTGAATTTGTTTTGTGTCTGTACCTATTGATAAGTAATAGAGTTAGACAAGAGACTTGTTCAGTGCACATGGGAATTGGTGGATGTTTCATCCAAGTTTCAGTGTCAGCTATGTCTTACAGGACATATAGCTGTTTGTGTATTCACTGTCCCCCTGTGCTATTCCCATTGTGATGCTTAAATGCCATCCATTCTTTGCTCCATTTCTTCCAAGACCACCCTCAATGCAAAGTGCGGAGACATCTGCTCATGGTAAACAAATGTTTATTTTTTATTACTAAGCATTATTTAGACATATAATTATCTGTATGTGTGAAGAGGGTGTAATGAATGTCGGTATTGCTGTACCACGGTGTGACCAGTGTTACTTTTTATCATATGTATTGGTTTGATATTTAGTGTAATACTAATTTCATTCCTGTGTTTGCTGCCCATTATCACAGGTGATCCTGACAGTGGAGGTGTAGGACTCCTACACCTGATGTCAGAGTATTGGTGGGCTATAATGATGATGGTGGCTAAATGGAGGCACAGTCAGAGGATGCAGAGGTTGAATCTGACACTGAGGTTGTGAATCACTTATCCCCTGTATTCCCTTCATACACAGTCAGAATGCCTATGCATACCCATTCCACTGTGCCCTCAGATACTGGCTAAGTTCAGGTTGACACACTTGATCAGGGTAGAGTAGTTACTGCGGCTTCAGTGCAGGATGACTCTGACCATAGCCAAAGTGTGGGTGAGGTGCCACCCAGGAGGTTTGATAAGCATGCTGAGAAAAGCCCTGTTGTCCACCTTCCACCTGATCCCGATGATTCATTACATGCCACTCAGTATATGTTTAGGGCTGTCATGGAGAAACAGAGCTGTTCCACTAGGGTGTCTGAAGATATGCTTGGGGTTCTAGGTGTGGCACAGGCTGACTTGCATGACTGCCTCCACCATGTGTCCAATTAAATGGATTGGATGAATGACATAATGGAAGGAGCAGTGTCTGTGATGGAATGTCTGCTGGTAGGGGGACAGTATCCACATAGCCGTAGGTCAGCAACATCATTTGCTATTAGCCAATTTGGCCATGCATGATCCTGCCCCCCCCAGTGGCACTACTTGCACTGCTCAGTCAGTGGTTGAGGTATCCCCACACTGACATGGTAGGACACAGGATCTTGGACCTTGTTGCAGTTGTGAGGAGAGCTTGTCCAGCAGATATCACTCCCATTCAGGTAGCATCAGCACATCTGACCATGGGCATGGACATGTCAGTGGAACTCCTAATAGAGTCAGTTCTCTGGGTTGGGGTGTGATGACAATTAACTGATACCTCTGACATGCATGACTCATACCTAATCGACATGCCAGAACATAGAGCTAGCACAGAGCTTGGCTGTGTTCTTACAGCCCCTCTCACACACTCACATTTCATTCTGAGTGCCCATACAGACACACATACATTAAAGATATATGAGGCATTCATGAGGCTTGCAGATCATTCTATCTTGGTGGCCATTTGATAATTAGCTATATTTCTGCCTGCCTGTCTTTCATACTCATATAGCTTCACTACTTTTGTGTCAGCCTTGGTCTCCTGTCCCCCCAGCCTCACCCTGTACAAATGATGATAACCATGACATTACCTTGTTTCTATCTCTCGGATTCAGGGATATGTACGTATGTTTTCTGATGCACAGAGTGCATAGCTAACTGAGTGCTTAGAATATGTATTGGTGATGTTATTTTGAAACTTTTGCTGATTTCTTACAGTCTTTTTACTATTGTGATTACAACCTAGAAATTGTGGATATGTCAATGAGGCTTATTACTCAACTTGTGAGAATGTAGGGATACTTAGACTTTGGACTGCTTTTTCTGCTATGTGTATTTTCTATGCTTGAGTCATGTTGGCATATAAATAGTAGAAATCTGTCAACATAAGTCAGTCCTGTCACATACTGATGTCATTGCTGGACAACTCACATGCATTCTACTTAGGTATATTTTCAAGTATCAGTATGCAAATATCTGCCATTCATTTGTGTTCTTACACATTTATTTTCCTGTTCCAGGTTTAGCACTTACCTTGATAGTCCTGCATTACAAATGTTGTAATTCAGTGCTGGCTGTGTCTGATTCTAGTAGCACAATGGACAAATAAAGATTGTGAATGTTGCCTAGCATCACAATTTTACTGTATGCATGTGCATAGGGTGAAAGTTGTAGTCCTTAGGTGGTCAGAATGGGTGCTATCTGTTTCCTCTTGGCCAGGATGGGGGCATATTGTGCGCACCTATGTTTACCTACATCCACAGCAGCTGGTGGTTCCCCTTCTGGGTGCTCACCTGCATGTGGCTGTGGTGACGTTAGCAGTGGTGGTGAAATGTGTGGTCCTTCCCCTTGGTGTTCCTGTTGCAACTGTTTTCTCAGGATACTACTGAGTAGGATAGCACAGACAGTGATAATGTCTGCACAAATGTTGGAATTGTACTAAAGGAACCCTGCCTGATGTATCTATGCACTGAAACTGTGACTTTAGCAGACCAAACACAGTCTCTATGATATTTTTTTTGTTTTGAGTGTGTGCCTTATGGCATTCCTCCATGTGTGTGTGCATTACTGATGGGTTTCATCAGCCATGGTTCAAATGCATGCCTTGCATCACCTAGTAAATGGCCTTGTGAGATATCCCACCTGGAGAGCCTCTGCTACAGCTGTGAGTTGTGCCAGTTATGGATGTCATGGTAACTGCTGGGGTTGCCAGCACATACATTCAGGATAATTCGCTTAGTGTTACACATGACCTAGCAGTTACTATAGTGGAAGCCCTTTCTGTTCATGTACACCCTTCCTTGTTCCCCTGGTGGTGCATTGATCTTAATGAGCGTGCAGTCTATGGCAAGCAAGGCTTCAGGGAAATGTGTCATGGGGTAGAAATCCTGCATAGTTGTAGCTCTGTCCTCAGGGGTATGGGGAAAATATATATAGTCACTGGCATGCTGTAGCATAGCATTAAGGAACTGATGTAAGATCCTGGATGCTGATGCATGTGACACTCCCAGCATGTCTTGTGTTGGTCTCTGGAAAGATCCTGTAGCTAAAATTCTGAGAGCTATGCATACCTTGGTCTCCACAGGTACTCGTTCCCCTCAATTTTCCCTTGCTCTCAGTTGAGGACAACAGAGGTTGCAGAGTACCTAATGTGCCTCTATCCACCCTGTAGTGCTGTACTATTTCCACCTCATGCAGACCATGGACAGTTAAACAGGGTCTAAAGACCCTTTGCCTCCTTGCCCGAGGTCAGTGAGGAGCAGCAGCAGCAGCAGCATAGACTTGAGCCTGTTGCACATGCACATGCAGAAGAGCAGCAGCAGCCCCTAACATTCTTTTCCTCTTGTGTAGCTTCTGTGGCTGTATTACAATAGGTTTTGGAATGTGAGACTTTAATGGTTGGAGAATAACTCCACTACTTTGGATTGGTTGATTAGCATATAGTTCAGCTACTTATGCTGTAATTAGCATGCTATGATGTTTACTGTGCTTGTGAGGCTCTACACATCATGTATAGTCACTTACTGAACACAAATCGCCGCTCTATCATGTGCACGAGCCGTGTAGGTTTTATTGAAACCAGCCCCATATCTTGCAAGTTGGTGTATATATTTGTTTATTGGTTTAGAATATCAGTTGTTTGTTTTTTTATATATATTTTTTACTTGTTTGCAAATCCTAATAAAAGAAATTGGAAAAAGGAGTAAGAGCAAAGAGCATTAATAAGGTACCACGATAAGAAACAATTACAGAGAGGAACCACTGTAATCCCTCCACTATAATCCCTATCCTGTTGTTGCATTATTAGTTCAGTGATATTTGTTTAAACTTGACATCTTCTATACATAAAATTACATCACTATGAATGCAGGAAGGGGAACTTTGAATAACTGACTCATTCTGTTTATTTAATAATATGTGTTCTGTATTCTGATGCTGTGAAAAATAGTTTGTGCAAGTATTGTGGAGCTTTATGGCACCTACAGTCTAATAGTCCAAATCAACATGAACCTATCAACTCTTAAAAGAGGTCCAAATCTGAATAAATCCATGCAGGTCTTTTTGATCTAAGAGCTTGCAGATCTAGATATAAAGCAATTTAATGAAGTAATCACAAGCAATTGGTCTTTTATAATTTTAAATCCTGGGTAGAGTTTAACAAAAAGATTAAAGAGTTTTACAATTCTAGCTATAGCTATATTGATGGATAAACCCATTCTTATGTTAACAGATGAGTTAATCATCGGTATTTTTATAACAGTAGCTTCTAATAGACAACAAAGTTCTGCCATGATATTCAATTGAAAGTGATAAAGAGGACAAATGCAGTAATTTATCCAAAGAGAATGAAACAGAGTATTTACTTGAGAAGTTAATTATGGGTAGTGACCATAATGTAAAGGGCAGTATATCCCCGGTACCATTAACCTGTATAAATATCTGTAATGTAAAATTTCTTAACTACCAGATAGAATGGAACAACCTTACATGTTGGTGTTTCTCATCTTAAAACTAGTAGTTCAACCAGAGCTGTTACTAAAATAAGTTTCGAGTTCTTTCGCCTTAAAGACCCCAATAAGTTTCAGGTTCTTTCACCTTAAAGTCCCCACTTTGGTTAAGTTTTACTTCTTACCATGGTAATCAGGGAACCCTCCATCGATGTGTTTCTACTAGGCTCTCCTAACTTTTTGAAAAACAGCTTTAATTGGGGTTAAAATAGAATTACTGGTAAGAAAAATCTAATACAATTCCAATTGTATTTTTAGAAAAGTAATCCTATGCAGCATAGATATATTTAGAAGATTCCACATTTTGGCATTTTCTTGCATCTTATTCTAAATGTAGATATCTCTCTCAATGGACTGCAAGTGTTTGGACATATTTTTTTAGCTTGGGAATTAAAACATTTTAACCATATGAACTCCAGTTGTGCTCAGTTGTCCTAATGTCATCATACAAAATGTTTAATTATTTATTTCATAATATACTCAAGTTATTAGGCATGTTGGAAAATTATATAATGAGATGGAAATGTGTGTATTTGTAAAAATGAAGAAGTTAAGGGTCATTTCTTTTAATAGAGGTAGATAAGTCTGATTGAAGTTTCACTTGACTATTTAACACGAGTCATAGAAAAAATATTTACATGTCTCTTACAAGCCAAGTTGATGACCATTTTACTATAATGAAATGGTAGCAGTGATCAGTTAGTTTCATACACTACCTCTTTCCCAAGAATATATATTATCTAACTGAGTACACCTCCAATATTTACCTGTGATCAAGAGAAAAAATGCTTAATTTATTCTTTTTTATTTGTTTTACCTCTGAAAAACACATTCCCCTGACAGGTAGATGTATAGTCCTTTAACAGCGATCAATTGGTGGTAAGAATCAGTTGTTCCCAAAAGCAGGCTGCTTCTGCTCCTGAACCCCATTAACACTTATCTGGATGGGTAAACCTCTAATATGTGACTCTAATTAAGCAAAAGAAATTCTGCACACAGTAATGTATTTAAATTGCTACTTCACCTTCTATACTGACACATTCATGAGATATGTACATATGTGTATATACACACACACACACACACACACACACACACACACACACACACACACACACACACACACACACACACACACACACACACACACACACACACAGAGTCTGTGACAATCCAGACTGAGTAGCAGATACTTTCAAACATAATCTCTCCACCTCTCTTTGGTTTGGGGGGGGGGGGGGTTGACATAATGGCTAAGGTATTTACCTCACAAACAAGAGGTACAACATTTGATTCTCACTAAGGAAAATTTGCTAAGCTTAAAACGATCCACAAGAGCAGCTAGCCTGGTACTTAGCTATGAACCTATGCATGGCTGAAGTCAAGTGAAAAAAATGTAGCCACATTAATGCACATGTGCACATTTTTAACCTTTCTGCTTTTATTTCTCTCTCTCTCTCTCTCTCTCTCTGTCTCTCATACACAGTGGCATTGATGAGCAGTGTATGTTCTTTTAACTGTGATTAAGTGGTGGTAAGGATCATGTGTTTTCACAGTTACTGCCCCCTTGCCCCCCCCCCCCCACCAAAGAAACAGTGCCGTTGATACACGAGATTGATGTTTTTTAACTGAGTTATGGTCTAGTTAATTTATTCTTTTTTATTTGTTTTACCTCTGAAAAACACATTACCCTGACAAGTTCTTAACGAATTTGTTGCTTTTTAAAATTGTCTGTTTTTGTGTCCTTAAAAAAATATTTCTGATTCAGAGCACTTCTGCTGTTTAACTCTAGTCATTACCTAACTACCCTGTAGTACTTGCATTTGCTGCTCAGAGTTTAAACTTCTATTTCCAATCATCCTGTTGTAGTATAAGAAAAATAAACTGATGAATCACTATGGTGCATTGCATGTGGTTAACTCTCAAAATTATATTAATATTAACAAGTAGAAGAAACATTGTAGGTGATTACATGCTATTAACTTTCAGAATAATTTTCTCTGGTTCCTGGCAGCTATTATTCATTTAGTTTAAAATGAAAAAGGGAACCATTCCAGATCTTAGAACATGTCTGTTATGTTGTGAGATTACAGCTACACTTGTTTCTGATCATAAGTACTGACATCAGTTGTTTCAAGATGGCTCACATCAGTACTCATTATTTGTATTAGCAGATTATGGACTGTCTATTGTAACCTGTTACCATGTGGCTGATGAGGGGAGTGAGAGTTATGTACTACTGAAAACATGCTATTTTACAGATTTAATTTTGTGGTTAGTTTCAGTATTTTATTTTAAAGTAATGATTTCATAAGTACATCATTTGTACTAATGAGGGTGACTCAATGCTACATTGAGTAGAATTGCTGTCATGTAGGAGGTTCTCCAATCTAACTCTTAGCTAGGGAGCTTTTTGTGTAGTGTCTGCATGGCTTCACTATATCCACAAGAGCTGTCTCCATGTGCTCCAGTTTTCTTACACCTTTTCAACGCATGCAGTAGGCTGATTGGCAGTCATCTCTTTTGTTCACTGATGTACATGTAGTGTATATGTATGAGTTTCCATATATATTTTGCAATAGACTGGCATCCTGTCCAGAACAGGTTCCAACTTCCCATCTACCTTGTAAAGGTTCAAGTAGTTTATCAGAAAATGGACTGATGGATGGATGGATGGATGGATGGATGGATGGATGGATGGATGGATGGATTGTTAACATTAGCAAAATAATTAATCCTAAACTGTTCTAGGTGTAGAATAATATCCTTAACCTTAGTTTGGACAGTTTTAAAGTTACAAAAAGGAAAATCTGTGTTATTTCATGAGATAATGTTTTGGTATTATCACTAAATGTTAAGTTTAAAGAAACTCATAAACCACCTAGATTTTTACATGTAAAAATGATTGTTAGCTTAGTGTGCATACATAACTCAATCCCTAGTAATTTAATAATTGTCTCTGCAAATAACTCATTCAACCTTGTCTCTTATTCAAAGTTAAGTGTGAACTAGTAATGCTTTATTCCTATTCCAGGTGCAATTTTTAGCTTATAGGGAAGCATTGTCGTTCTTCAGGAAGAGTCCAACATTTTTAAGCCTTAGAAGAGTGAATCTATTTACACCAGCAGGAGAAAGAAACAGATAGGAGTAGGGTGTATAAATACATGCATTTGTTGGCCCTTAAGTACTGAGTTATGAAAAGTGATTTGTGCAGTGCAGGATCCCTAATGATAGAGAGTTGGGAGAGAAAAAAATCTTATCTCCCCCATAATGCAGTCATTAATGTATGCCTTTTGCTTTAAATCTTTTTAGTTTTCCCTTTTTCTGGCATATGTATTGTCCACTGAGCAGGCCAGCTGAAGAATTATTCTATGCCTTCTTGTTGACAGTCAGCACTTTTCTTTCATTTGGTTCAGACTTGGACTTTTCAATTCTTGAAAGTACTTGAAAGTTTTCTTGTTACTCATTTCATACTTCATCATTGATACACTAATTTCTTTTACATTTTTATATTATGACATCTGAGGTAGATCATGCACCAGTTTCTCACCCGAACTGGTTCTCTCTTGGTTATGGCATACGGTTAATAGCTAGCCCTAAGTGGTATACTGTACTCCAGAAGGAGTCTTACTAGTTGTGTAGAAAGAACAATAACAGCAGCACTTTATTCTGATAGAGAGTCTTCTGCTTTTGCATACAAGCATTCTGCCTTGCGGCTTTCTCATACTGTTTTCTCTCTGACACTCATACCTCTCAACTGTACAGATGTTTGCAGAATGTCCAGATTTCGGACTCATATTTTTTGTCCGCTTTTCATACAGTTTTGCTTTTCTGGCAACTTAGTGGCAAATCCTTAAAGATTGAGGTTAGAAAATGACAGACATTAAGCTTCAGACTTCATACCCTTCAGAAGATTCATGCTAATGCAAAACCTGTTATTCTATCAACTTTCTAAGTTTGTAAGAGGAATGCTTAAAAGCGTCCCTATTTTTGGGCTTTTGTCCCACTTTTATTTATGGCTTTGTCCAGATTTCTTGCTCTAAGAGGTTGAGAGGTATGCTGATACTCCCTGCCAACTGTGTAAAGCTTTCATGATTTTCTACTTCCCTTGTGTGCGTTGTTCTTTCATTTATTTTATCTTATCTATTATATTTAATCCCATTCCCCCAGTTCTGCAGCTAAATGTGTACCATCAACAAAAAATAAAATAAAACATTAACTGCAGGTACTAGTTTCTATCATATCATCTTAGTGAATACCATTAAAAACTGTTATTACATAGCCAGTGTTTTTCATTGGTACCATTTTGTGATCTTCTCCAAGTCTGCTTCAATTCATTCGCTATCTATTGATGTGGGGCCATATAAGCTACCTTAAAATTTTTATGCAGATCACATCAAGCATTAATTTCTGACCAATTGCCCTATTTATGTATTCAAGGAACACTGTGATGAACTTGGCATGATCTGTGTATTTCTAAGCTATTTTAGGACTTTTTACATACAAGCCTTCCAGTATTGTAAGCGTTCTTTCATGCCTAGTGATTTCAGAATTACCATTGGAACTGATTTCCATCTCACAGCTCAACAGTATCAAGCGTTTTTCCTGCTGCTGTCCTTGTAAAATCAAATCATATATCCCAACACACTCATGCTTCACAAACAGGTTTAGTTGGTGCACATACCAGCATCCATCTCGGCTCTATAAAAACTCAGTGACAAATCCCACCTTCCCTGTCCATCTTAAAAGTTTGAGTTCTCTGACAAATCCTCCCTCTGTCAAAGGACAGCAATGAGCTTTCTTACTATGGGTACAACTGGACTATTTTGATAAATCTCATTCAATTCTTTTGTGAATGTGGAACACAGTTAAGACTATAGCAGAGCTGCCTCGTGCCACCTTTGTTGCAGCTTATTCACTTTTTTCAATTTCCTGATTTTCTTTCTTTATCTTTGTCAGCTAAATGCTGTATTTATATTTGTCTTTCTTTGTGTTCTTGGAAGTACGGAGTATATGTTCCATCAGCTTTAAGTTGCACACTTCCCTGTCATCCTAGTACTATATTTCTTTACTGCGTAATGCTATATGTTTTTTTTTTTAACCTTTGAGGCAACATTCTTTTACAACCACTTTGTTTTTTCTTTTTAAATTACTATCACACCAAGGTGTTTTACTTTTGCGGTGGTGGCAGTGTTGACATTTCACCACAGTTGTTCCACCCCACAGTCATTACATGAGTTATTACTTTCCCTTGGCACCAAATCATTTGTTTTTCAAATCTTCACACATGTAGCCCAGAGCTAACTTGTTCAAGTCTATGCATAAGTTACCAATTGATTGATCATGCATTCCCAGTTCCAGATAGTTACCCATTTGCAGAGTCTGAAATTCTCTGCTTTGTCCTGTTTGACATTAAGCAGTCTGAGAGTGTTTCTTCTTGAGCAGGATCCTTGACCATCTGCCTCTGGAGTACACCCCAATGGTCATTATGAATTATTCTACAGTTCTGTCCATCTGTAGTCACAGTTCTGTCCATCTGTAGTCAATGTCCCATAACTCGTTATCTGTATACTAATGTGTTTATCTGCAGTGTGCTTATTAGAACCCCCCCGTGTAGAGCCTAATGAAAGCAGAAGTCTGTGCAGTAAAGTACTCCAGTAGCAGTACCAAACTCATGTATAGCTATAAACATACATGTCTTGTTCATGTAGGTTTGTTAATACACTAAAAGTCCTGCTTATTTATACTTTTACTGAATAAGTAAAAATAAACAGAGCAAAACTTAAAATACTCTGCAAGATCAAAGAACAAATTACAGAAAACTGATAAAATATACTTTATGAGTATATAATTTGGGTGGTACAGTGGTGCAGCGGTTAAGTCAGAGTGGGGTCTGACAATGACCTATATGCCAGCCATAGATCTCCCCTGAAAAGCCTATAGGAGACAGAATACAGGGATAGGGCTTTGAGGCAGTTAGCATAGGACATATACTTATGCCCTGTATTCTTTTAGTGAGGAACCTCAATAGACCTTCCAGTTGCTAGATATGCCTGGTTAGGTACATACCAAAGGGCACATTGTACTCAATGGTAGGTCTGATGAATGCCGAATACAGTGGAACAATGAGTTCCTTGGACCTAGATGTCATATCTTTGTTTATAAGTCGAGCAACATAGAATAATTTCTTCACCAATGTAGACACATGATGATCAAAGTCTAGATCACTATATATGTGTGTTCATAAGTCCCTGATTACTGGGTCAGCTCTAAGGGGTTGACCCAGTAGTCAGGGACTTAGGGACACACATAGGTAGTAATCATGCCTTTGATCATCCAAAGACATGCGTGTGGAGCATTTCTTCCTGGGCCTCCACTTAAAATAGGTTCTGTCCTAGTCGGACTTTCCCGGTAAACAAATGTTAAAAAAATGAAGTAATACTGAAAGTTTTAAAACAAGACATACATAAAAATAGGGAAGTGGAAAGAGGTAAGGTAAAGATTAGTAGCATTTGGACATAAAGATATTTAGATTTAGTTTAAACATAATTATAAAGTTTGGATATAGCTAATGTATGAGAGGCATATTAACAAGAAATGTAAAAATGTCTAACTATAGTAGACATACACAAGAACAGAGTAAGAGTTGTAACTAGGAGAGAAAGGTTTTATGGTATAAATGTAGAAGAAATTATCAGTAATGGGGATCCATACCATAATGTGATATAATAAAGAAGGCAGACTAGAAAATTTGCAGAAAGAAAGATAAAATAAACTAAAATAAGAAAAAAGAAGGTAAGACACTACAGTACTAAGTCAGTTAGGGTATAATATGATTTATGTTTTCAAGGGATGACTGGAAAAGTCAAAGAGGGAAATACACAAATAAAATAGTTGTAGTTTTATGTCCATGAGATTTATATTCCGACTGAATTCTCTGAAATATTTATTTATCATATGCCATGATGAGCTATTTAGTGTTAAAGTTATCCACCCTCACCCATATATTACATTCCCCTTTTTTACACTATAAACTGTAAATGCATACAAGTGTGCACATTTTGAAGTAGTATGTATTATGCTACATTGATTGCTGTAAACTAGCCTTGATGTTCATAGGTTCATAGATAGGTACTAGGCGATCTGCCCGAGGGCATTTATAAGCCTAGCCAGAGTGTGTCTGCTTTTGCTGCCCTATTGATTAATTAACTGATCCTCTGTCAAGCACAGCCATTGAAGTGATCCCAGGGGTGTATTTTCTGTTACCCATCCACTCATCAAGGTTTCTCTTGAAGAGTGTTAGTGAGGGGATCTGTCTGATGTAATTTGGAATTTTGTTCCAAAGCATGAGAAGTCTCTGTGACAGGAATCTATCCCTCCAGCATGTTCTATTTATTGTTGTGGTGAGGTTTAGCTCACTAGAGCGCGTGGCTCACAGTGACTTGGATTTCTTTAGGTGGAGCATGTCCATCAATTCTGAGTTGGGCATAGCTTTGTAAGTCAGGCAGAGATCACCTCTGAGTAAGCAATATGCCACTGAGTACAGCCAGAGCTTTTTCAGTCGGGCAGCATAGGACATATGTTTGAGGCCAGTAATTCTCTTGGTGAGGTACTTTTGTGGTCTTTCCAGCTGTTGGAAGTGTCTTGTGAGGTACATCCCAAATGGGGCATTATACTCTATGATGGGTCTAATGAGTGACAAGTAGAGGGGCACTATAACCTCTTTATTTCTTGATACAATCCTTTTAGTAATTAGATGGGCCACATAGAAGGATTTCCTAACTACTTTGGCAATATGATTGTCAAAGGAGAGATTACTATCTACCTGGGTCCCCAGATCTCTTATTACCTCTTCTGTATTAAGGGAGCTGCCACCTATGTGTTAATTCTTGGGTGTTTTGTTTTTCCCAAATGGGATGACTATGCATTTTTTGGCATTTAGCTTGAGGCCATGACTTTGACACCAGGTGTCCGTCTCAGTAAGGCCCTTTTGGAGGATGTCTGTGTCAGCCAGAGAGTCAATTATGGCTTCCAGTTTGCAGTCATCGGTGAACTTGGTTAGCCATAGTCCTCCTGTGTTTGCCTGTACTTCTGAGAAGTATATGCCGAACAGTAGGGGTCCCAGGACCAAGCCTTGTGGGACACCACTTGTGACTGGTTTAGAGTCGGACCTGAAGCCCGCTATTCTTACAGTGTGAGTTCTGTCTGTAAGCCAGTTGGCAACCCATCTCATGACGTAGGGGGTTATGTTCAGGCTGGTGAGTTTTTCTGTAATACCCGAGTGGGGAATGGTGTCGAAAGCCTTGATGAGGTCAAGTTAGGCTGTGTGAACCACCTTTCCCTCATCTATGGCCTTGGTGACTGTCTCGAAGAAGTCAACCAGGTTTAGTAGGCATGGTCTGCCCTTAACAAAGCCGAACTAGGTTGGGTCAAGTGTTTGGAGGTTCCCAAAGTCTTTGTTAATGAGTTCCATGATGATGCGCTCCATAGCCTTGCAGACCAGGCTAGTCAGGCTTATGGGGCGATAGTTACCAGGGTCAATTGTGGCCCCTCCTTTGTGGAGTGGAATAACCATTGCTGTGCACCATTCTATGGGCACATAGCCTGTGGAGAGGTGGAGGCTGAACAGCGTGTTTAGGTGGGGGGTTAGTTCATTCTGTAGTTTATTCAAGACGCAGCCTGGGACACCATCTCATCCCATTGACGCTGTGTTTTTGGCTTTTTAAAGGGCTGTTTTCACCTGTGCATCTGTGATTTCTGGGGCACTACTCTTTTCCAGTATTGTTGTGGGTCCTTTTGGAGGTGAGAGGGGGGTGAAGTTTGCACTGAATCTATCTGCCAGGATGTTGGCAATATCAGTAGGTTCAGTATATTCTGTGCTATTTTGCACTAGTTCAGTGCATATCTGTGAGTTGCCACTTAGATTCTTAACATAGCTGAAGAAGGCTTTGTGGTTATCTTTTGAATCCTTGGCTATTTTCCTTTCGATGTTAGCCTTGGATGATTTCATGAATGCCCTTAGTTTTTTACTGATACTGGTCAGGGATGTCTTTCCTTTTTGGGATTTGCTTTTTTTCTGAACTAGTTTCCTCCTTCTATTGTATAGCCTGTTTATTGCAGGGGTCCTCCAAACTGGTTTCCTTCTCTTAGAGGAGTGAGTCTTGATGTTGCTAGGGATGGCACGATCCATGCATCCTTGTAGGTTATGTTATGCTAGGTTAGGTTATGTTATGTTAAGTTAAGTTGACCACATTAAGAAAGTTCCCATCCTTAGAATAATTTCTAACTTTGGAACAATCCATATAGCTGGTCTCTTGAACTGCTTTCCATGCTTGGAAATGTTACCAAATTTACTGAAAATGAACTTAGAAGGGCTTGCTTTAGCTCATTTTTACTTCACTATAACTTCATTCTGAGGCACAATTTAATGACTCCATCCCCATCTGTGTGCTTCCGTAGCTCTTCCCATTTACATCTGTCACAGTCTATTTTTGTATCACATGACTATCCATGATATTTATTTTCTAGTTGTCCTGCAACATACATTTTGCCATGTTTGTCTTGTGTTCATATCTATCTTCTATACATTTTGACATCTTCCATATAAACTACACTGGATTTTAATTCAGCTGTGTTACCAGAAATCCCAGCTTCGGGAAGCATAATTTCCCTTGGTGTTTGGATTCTCATTTTTCTCTTACCTTTAAATTTCATATTTTTAAGCACTTTCTCTCATAGCAGTAGTTCTGTCTCTCCTAACTTCCTTGAAATGTGTTTTTCATTGTATTGCTTTTCTGTGGTCTGCAATGTGGTAAAGTACATAATTTGCTTTCCAGCCTCCTGCTTCTCAGCAGTTCAGCTACTGAGAGACTCATTTATTGTGGTAGGACATTTCTATATTGTAAAGTTGCTAGTTGACAATCCTTATAACGTTTGCTACAGATATTCTCAGTAGATTCTTCATTATTTGTATTGTTCTTTTAACTTCTCCACTGGACTGCAAATAAGGAGACTAGATATTACATGTACGAACTGATACTTATGCACAAATCTTCTGAATGCCTGAATTTTATATTGTGACTCATTATTGGATATGTTATCATCCAGTATTATCTGTCTTCAGATTACAGACGTTGATGCAGTGGTCACATTTACAGTTGTTCTGTTTGTCAGTTTGATTATTTTAAGTAATGGCTTAAGTGCTTTTATCTGAAAATGTAGGAGTTCATAATCACCATTATCCTGATGACATCCTGATTTTTCAGATAAAAGCACTTAAACTTTAATTAAGTTATCTATGGGTTTCACTATAGTGTAGAATTCTTGAGAGCTAGGTCTTGTGGCTTGTGGCACTGATGCATTTGATTTCGGTTCTTGGCTTCTTGGCACTGGAAACGCCTTTGTGTTTGTGTTTTGTTACCTTCTCCCTCACTCTCAGTGATAGGACCTCTATAACTAATATGAATAGCCCCGGTGTCAGTGACAAGGGCTACATTTCTTTGAATTCTTCTCTGTCTTCTCAAAACACTTCATTTTCACTGTCTTACTTAATTTCACATTCTTGTAGAGCACTCTGACTCCATTAATAAATCCTTCTCCTTGATTAACTTCCTTTAGTACCTGATATAAGAAACCCTACTTCACATCAGTCAATGACTTCACTTTATCAGACAGGACCACCCAATACCTCTTTTAACATTTCTTCCATAAGCTCAACCAGTACTTTACTGCTACACAGCAATGGCCACTCCATAATAAACCCAGCTTGTCCTTGCCAACTAATTCCTTACAACCTGTTACAACTTAGCTACTAATATCCTAGAAAAAATCTTTTTATCGACATTTATTTAAAAAATGAGATGAAAACCTAACATATTCTCATGCCAAGCTTCCACGTATGCAGTATCACTACTGATGCCTCCTTTACTGATTCTGTTAGAGGCTGGCATTCCATGCTACGCTGGAAGATATACTGCTGTTCACCCTAGAACTCCATAAAAAAGTCTATGAATATTGTATTATACCTTACTTTATTTATTGTGATTATATAAGACATTTTGTGTCAAACTAATCTATTTCATTCTGGCTAAATTATTTAAAATATTAAGGGGATTTTCCACTTTACTATCTAAATGTCTTTTTTACTTTTTTGTATGAGTTTCAGTGTAGTGTCTATCGATCCTGTCTAGTAAATATACTAGTTTCAATCAGAATGTCACTGCTGTCATTTCTTTAGAATCTTCGAATAATACTTTCCCTGGGATTCAATAAGCTGTTTTTTCCGTGCAGGAATAGTATAGCAGCTCCTGCACGGAATATGGCTGCCAAGCGATCCAGTAAACAAGGCTAGGGCATGCATGAGCCTACTAATGCTATTCTTGCACAGACACCACTGAATAATGCTAATTGCCTCATTTGCTGGTGAAAACCATGCAATTAAGGTGAATTAGCAATTCAGTAAGCAGGCAGGCATCTGTGCAAGAAGAGTGTGAGGTGCAGAAATGTATTCGGCTACTAGTCGAATAAATTTCTGCAAAAATCAAAACGGAGGCATAACAGCTCAAAATAAAGCATGTATTATAATCCTTAGGTATGCCAATCACCAAATATATGGCCATTGGCATGGAAAAGTGTTGCAAAATTATAAAAATCAAAGTTTTTTTTTTTTGGCCAGTTTTGACTGTTTAAGCATAGAGCAGCGGTGTGCAAACGAGATCATGCCGAAAATTTTAAAAGAGTGTGAAAAGACAATTCTAAGTGAAATCTGAAAAATGCAATTTAACATTATAGTCTATGGCATGCAGAATAAAAACAACAACAGGTAACACTAGCTGGTAAGGAGGAAGGCTCTGGTGTAGTGGTGTAACTAGGGACTAAGGCAGTGGGGTATACAAATGAGCAAATTTTATTGAAGCACTAAATGGGAGACCATTCTCTGGCTGCACCTAACCAGAAAGGAGCTATAAGGCAGTGGTGTAATCAGGAGGAGCAACGGATATAAAAAAGGAGTGTGTCATGCTTGGTGAAAGTATATTGGAGCTCCATGGCTCCCATTTGAGCTTAGCTAAGCACAGCTAAGCGAAGGGGTGTGTCCGAGGCTGTATTGACTTATTCCATGAAATGAAGAGCGTGTTCGCATCCAGGGAGGGCCATTTCTACTTCAAAGTGTTTACTTTAACTAAATGGGTTTGCGTGCCATGCACCAGGGTAAAAAAAAATAATAATGAAAATAGCAGGACTGTTTACATTTGGGCACAGGGTTTACGCAGCATGCTTCGGGGTTTAAAAGGGGTGGAAATGGGATGGGGAAAAAAAGAGTAATAGCAGAATAAAAGCAATCAAGTACAAATAGAATAGCAAGCAAGTGGAATGTAGCGTAGCCAGCCAATCATACAGAAAACATCTGCAGCACAACAGCATAAACTGTGCAAACACTTTTCAGTCTGGTTTTCCCACAAACTCTGCACCATTGGTGTACACATGCAGGGGAATTTTAACCAACAAAATGTTAGGGGCTGCTATCACTTTGATGCATCAGTATGTGCTGAAGGCTGATGGTGGCGAGGAGAACAATGCTGACAACCACCCCACACAGAGGAGGCAGAGAAGAGTGTTCAGACCCAGGGTAAATTACCAGGGGCTACATGATCTGGAGATAGCCGAGCACTACAGGGTGGACAGGGACATATTTCAGCAAATCATTGAGCTTCAACTCACACCCAATGCCAACAGAGGGGAACCCATCCCAGTGGATAACAAGGTATGTGTAGCCTTAAGAATACTAGCTACAGGTACTTTCCAAAGATCTACTGGGGACATCATGGGGGTCTCACAGACATCTGCATTCAGGGTACTCCACCAGTTCCTGGATGCCATGCTGCCACATGCTGGTGAGCACATTTACTTCCCCAGCATCTGTGAGGAGAGGACCAGCAATATGTGCCTCTTCCACCATGTAGCAGACTACCCAGAGGTACTGGGTGCAATAGACTGCACACACATCCACATCAAAGGACTGCCCAGTGAGCAGGATAGGGTCTACATAAACTGCAAGGGCTTCCCCTCCATCAACTGCCAGGTTGTGTGCAATGCCCATGGCATTATCATGAATGTGTGTGCTGGCAGCCCTGGAGCTATCACGACTCCCACATCTGGTATTCCTCACAGCTGTATTAGAGATTTTCCAGGGGAGACATCTCATATGGCCATCTTGTGGAGGATGCTGGCTATGCACTGGAGCCGTGGATGATAACACTCATCAGAAATGCACACACACCTACTCAAGAATGCCATAATGAGGCATATGCACAAACCAGCATCATTATAGAGCATGTGTTCAGGATGCTCAAGTCACGGTTCCGCTGCCTTGACATACCTGGTGGAGCCCTGCAGTACTCTCCAGCCACATGTGCACACATGTTCATAGTATGTGCCATGCTACACAATATGATCTTGTGGAAACAGCTGCAGCAGGAACAGCATGGGGAAGGGCCACACAAACCCCCACCATTGCCAAGGTCCCCATAGACACATAGGGACTCAGAGGAGGAACCCCCTGAGCCAGCTCCTGTAGGCAGACAGAGGCATGGCCTGGCCTTGGCAAGGAGGCAATGCATAGCACACACACACACTGTCACTGTAGGCACCCAGGAACTGACACCTCTCTCTGACACACACACACACACACACACACACACACACACACACAGTAAAAATGGATGACACACACACATCACACTACCTGTAACTTACCATGTATAGGCAGTGTACTGTGTGCATCCAACATAGGCAGCCCTCAAGCACCATCCACACAACTGCCACAGGCACAAGGTAAGAAAGTCTTCTTAAAATTAAATGACTATATCAGTATGTTCTGGTAGCATATCTATGGCATTGCTGCATGCATGCAAGGTAATGGGGTGGCCTATTGGGATAGCAGCAGGCAACTGACAGCTATGTAGGACACCAGGAAATGTCTCCCCAATACTGGCCTCCCCTCACTATGCAGTAGTACCCAAGGTGGCAAATCCCACTGCAGTATATATGGGGGGTCAACTAACTGAGGGTAATAGGTCACAGGCATGACTGTCACAGTGGGGGTCCCATACTCACCCCTCAGCCTCACCCAGCAAGTCAGCTGTAGAAAACCATAAATAAATGTCTGACAAAGGCCAACAAATGGCGACAGTGGTGAATTACCTCTCTATAAACATGCACAGTGATAGCACAGCAAGTCTTGCAATTGCAGTAAGGATGTGATGGGTAAGAAGTCTGAAACTCAAATGTATGCCATTACAATCTGACCTGTGGTTTTTAGAGATATGTCTCTAGTCCCCAACACAGGGCAAAATAGTATACTAAATGGAACCAAAATGTAAAGCAAATATCAGCACAGTCTGAGCAAATGTGTACAGTTGACAGGTGTGCCCCCTCTTATTCCTAGAGAAATGCAATAACATGTATGTTTGCAGGGAAATAGCAGCAGAACACACATTGCCAGGGCTGTCCCAATACACATAAAAACAGATTGCATGTCCACAGTATGCAGAGGTCAATGAGCTATGTACATGTGTGGTTAATACTGTCAGGACCTGGCCAGCAATTACTCCCAGCTGTTGTGTTGTAGTGGCCTAGGTACAGTGCTGTCTTTGACAGGGCCATGTGCAGATAACTGCAGTGCCAGCTATTATGCATGTTAGCTATACCTACTGCTCTGCCACTGACATACCTGCAAGTCACAGTGCTATGTGGAATATACTACACATATAATGGACATGTCTGCACAGTAGAATGCACTCTGTACCCACACCCATACCTCCCAACCTCTGACAGCAAGACATCTGGACAAGGTCAGAAATAAAAGTGGGACAAAGGCACAATGATAGGCATGTGTTGTAAATATTGCCCTCACATACTGAAAAAGTTGGTAGGATGAGGGGTCTGCATTAGTGGGAGTTGTCTGAAGGTTATGTAGTCTGAAACAGTAATATCTGTCATTATTTTGTAACATCAGTCTTCAATTATATGCAACTAACTTGCCTTAAAAACATAAGCTTATGTAGACTGGATGAAACCTCTAGACAAATACCTGGACAATCTGCCAAAAAATGTAGAGTTGAGAGGTATGGCCACACCAGGATATGACATCTCAGGGATGAAATTACCACACAAGCAGGAGATCCCCAGCCAGTATATCACCAAGTTACTGTTCTATTTACACAGCATCATCAGTCAACTGGCTGTAGCCACACCTCCCAAATGGCTTTGTTGGGCAAGAATGTACATAGCTGGGATCATAATATTGGTCTGTTTATCATTCATCTTGCATTCCTCTGGTAAAGCACTGTGATGATCTGAGGATGTCTGTCACTAGGTAATGACACAATACATTGTAGTGTCAGATTACAGATATGTCAAAAAATGTCTGCTAAGCAAACCCAGTACCCCTTGGAAAGTCCCATTTACTCCTGAGAAGTATGGCTGTAGCACACAAAGCCCCAGACCAGAGTACATCTATCTTTGGAATGGAGTTCCACTCTAACTATAAACGGTGACACTGGGCATGCTCCTACACTTAGAGAATCACAGGCCATGTTGGAACCCAGATTGGACTATATGACTGTATTGTGTATCTCTGTCTGTGCATACAGACAGCTATGTACATCTTAACTGTACCTACACACACCCATCAGACAGGATTACCCTCAGTTAGCTGTAGGTGGCCCATATGTGATAAATCTGCATCCATTGCGAGTGATACACAGACATATATATGGGCAACAGATAACAATATGTCAAACATATACATACATAGATGTGGAGAAGTGAGGGACAGACAATAATAGAGACAGACACAGACAACACACACACACACACACACACACACACACACACACACACACACACACACACACAGAGTGAGTCACACACATGTATACCCTGAATGGCATAGAGTGATGTCCTGCTGTGGACAGTGGCATACTGGTTGTGACCAGTCACACATGCGAGCATAAAAGGTGAGCCCCATTCTGCAATAGTACTGAGGTGGGGGTTATAATATCACATCACCTGCCTGTGTGTGTGTGTGTGTGTGTGTGTGTGTGTGTGTGTGTGTGTGTGTGTGTGTGTGTGTGTGTGTGTGTGTGTGTGCATTCGTAGGTGTACGTATTAGGAGACTGTTCCCACTCAGTACACTTCCCATTGCCCTACTTTGCAAGAACTACTTTTGTTATTCACATTAGAGGTACCATTGGACAACTATCAGGCATATAAGCTCTGTTACATGTGCAATAACTGTGTAACTCTATAGTACAAATAACTAGATAGATAGGGGTTCTAATGTCAGTCCTGGCAAATGTGTGTGTGAGTGAGGGAGTGTGTGTGTGTGAGAGTGAGTGAGTGAGTGAGTGAGTGAGTGAGTGAGTGTTTGTAGGTGAAACAGTTTTAGGTCATTTCCACTCACAACACTTACCAGTGTCCCACTTTAGCAGTCCTGCTGATATAATTCCCCTCAAAAGTATCTTTGACAGCCCTAACCCTATAAGCTCTGCGGCATGTGCAATAAGTATGTAACAATTCCAGTCCTGCCAAATGTAAGTGTGTGTGCGTGTGTGTGTGTGTGTTTGTTTGTTTGTTTGTTTGTTTGTAGGTGAAACAGTTTTAGGCCATTCCCACCCACAACACTTCCCAGTGCCCCACTTTAGCGGTCCCGCTGATGTCATTCCCCTTAGAAGTACCTTTGCACAGCCCCAGCCCTATAAGCTCCATGGCATGTGCAATAACTATGTAAGAATATAGTACACATCATTAGATAGACAGGGGTTCCATTCCCAGTTCTGGCAAATATATATGTGTGTGTGTGTGTGTGTGTGTGTGTGTGTGTGTGTGTGTGTGTGTGTGTGTGTGTGTGTGTGTGTGTGTGTGTGCATGTATGTGTACAAGTGTGTGTGTGTATCTTTATAGAATGATATATTTTAAAGACCGTTCTACCCACAACACTTCCAAGTACCCTACTTTAGCAGTCCTACTGATGTAATTCACCTTAGAAGCACTTTTGGGCAGTTGTCTCTGTAGAAGGGTTCAATAATTGTATAACAGTATAGTACAAATAACTAGATAAGCAGTGGTTCTACTCTCAGGTCCAGTAAATTTGTATGTGTATAAGTGTATGTGCAAGAGTTTGTAAGTGTGTATGTTTGCAGGATGAAGTATTTTGAGGACTTTCCCAATGACAACAGTTCCAATTGCCCTACCTTTTCAGTCCTGTTAATGTCATTGCCCTTAGTAGTATCTTTGTTGAGCATTCAGCCATATAAGCTCTGTGGTGCATGTAATAATTACGTAACAGTAAAGTACAGATAACTAGATGGACAGGGGGTCTACACTCAGTTGTGACAAGTGTGTGTATGTGTGAAGGTATTTGTGAGTGCGTATGTTTGTACGGTAATATAATTTGACACCCTTCCCACCAAGTACATTTCCCATTGCCATACTTTACAAGGGTTCTTGATGTAATCACATTAGACATACCTTGTGACACTGTTAAATCCTATAAACTCTGTGGCTCATGTGATAACTATGTAACACTGTAGTATGCATAACTAGATAGGTAGGGGTTCTAATCTCAATACTGGCAATTGTGTGTGTGTGTGTGTGTGTCTGTGTGTGTATGTGTGTGTGTGTTTGTGTGTGTGTGTGTGTGTGTGTGTGTGTGTGTGTGTGTGTGTGTGTGTGTGTGTGTGTGTGTGTGTGTGTGTGTGTGTGTGTGTGTGTGTGTGTGTGTGTGTGTGATTCACATCAGTGTGTGTGTGTGTGTGTCTGTGTTTGTGTGTGTGTGTTTGGATGAGAATTATATCCTCTGGGGGTGTGGGTTATACCATTTTGAGGCATGTACCACCCATATACATCCCATTGCCCTACTTTACAAGGCCTGCTGATGTCATTCATCCTAGATGTGCCTGTATACACTTGTCATCCCTCTAAATTCTGTAGCATGTGCAATAACTGCATAATACTTTAGTGGAAATAGTTACACAGCTGGGGGTTCTGACCTCAATACTGACAACTATAGTAGTGTGTGAAGCTTATCCCCTGTGGCTGTTGTGTGTTTAGATTATACCATTTTAAGGCCTGTTGACCCCTACCCATGACATTAATTTAAAGACCCTGTTAATGGCATCTACCTCACATGCACCATGTAGCACTATACAGCCCATACCAGTTATCTGTATGGATGTACAATGGATATCCACATGTTTGTAACCTATATGTTGTCTGTGTCCCCCAACAATGAGCATTCCTGTGATATCATTGCCAAACATGTCACAGTTACTGTCCTGGCACACATGCCAGCATCAGACATTGTACCTGACTGACACATCATGCTGATACAAAGTCTGTCACACTATCACTTTTAAGGTATGTAGGAGCAGTAGACAAGACCAATCACTATGTCTGGTGGGTTATCCCACCATCCATGAAGGCATTTTCAAGATTACTTGTTATAAGAGGATGTTTATGTCCCAGGCATATAATGTATGTGGAGCATGGAATGTGTACACAGCACTATAATACATAGAAGTAGATGCGTAGGGTTACTAATATGTCTTTTGGCAACTGTGTATGTGTTTCCATATGCACAGCCCCTGTGGCTGTCTGCAGTGTGTGTTTGTGATGGCTATACCATGTTGTGTGCTTCTTCCACCCTGTGGTCTCCCCCATTGGCAAACTAGTGTCAGCCCATACAGATGTCATCCACCGTACAAGCACAGTTAGACAGTTCCTAACACCAAGCCACTGTGGTGCAATGGTTGTATCACTGTGTATTGTACATTAATAGATCGGTAGGTCATCAACTCTAAGTGTCACCTCCATGTGCATGTGTGTCTCAATGCATGTCCCCATGCAGCAGTGTGAGTGTGTGTGAGATGGCTCTAACATGTTAAGGGCCTCTGAACCCACCATAGACAATCCTGACAGTTTCTCCAGTTGTCACCCATTTCAATAGTAGTGGCAGACACTGCCACACTACAGTACCACTGTGCTATCTGCGTTATGTATCTAGCACTATCATTCATAAGACTGTGCAGGTAGGGCTGTGCTCAGCCCTTCATCAGCTGCCCCATGTACAGGACTATGACTCTGTGTGCATTACCAGCATGACAGGCCAGACATGCATATGAGATAACAGATACACATGCTGGTGACTGTCAGGTTAGACTAACACAGGCTGACCTGTGTCAGGAATACAGAACCCAAACTTGTCATACACAGTACCAGGCAAACCCTCCTCAACTGCATGATGGTCGAGTGGATGCAACAGAAATGGCAGGAGCGACAGGTGCTGATAGCTGAATCTGTTGCAGTGAATGCAATGGCTAAGCTGCTGAGGGACCTATTGCCAGTACTCAAGTAGCCTCCTCTGTATGTGTGAGCCTGCAGGCCTATGGAACACCCAGGTGGCATGTATGCAGGCTAGGTGGCTGTGTCAAGGGTATGTATGCAAGGTCACACTGTCTGCCATAATTGCCCCTCACACACTGTTGCATGTAAACACACCTGGTAAATATGTACATGTACAGCTGTACTTTGGCTATTAAAAAGTGACTATGTTACCACTCTGCCTTACCCAACATTGCTACTGCCAGGAGGCCCACAGCCTGCAGACACACAGACACCTAGAACACAACCAGAATACAGTACATGACACTATAGTCAGTCAGCAGTACTAATATCAATACTGCATCATGGCTAACAAGGTACATACACCAGAGTGTGTACCCATAACTACTACCAGCAGACATCACCTTACACAGCATGACACTGGTACACTGTGCCATAGTCACCCTGTGCATCAGACCCATATGAGCATGTATGTACATCGATGGTATGGATAACAGGGTTGTGGCACAATATCATGACATACATAGGGTGTGGTGTTGGATTGCATGAGACCTATGCTGGGCCATATGGCTGACATTGTGTGTGTGTGTGTGTGTGTGTGTGTGTGTGTGTGTGTGTGTGTGTGTGTGTGTGTGTGTGTGTGTGTGTGTGTATAAGTGTGTGTGTGTATCTTTATAGAATGATGTATTTTAAAGACCTTTCTACCCACAACACTTCCAAGTACCCTACTTTAGCAGTCCTGCTGATGTAATTCACATTAGAAGCACTTTTGGGCAGTTGTCTCTGTAGAAGGGTTCAATAACTGTATAACAGTATAGTACAAACAACTAGATAGGCAGTGGTTCTACTCTCAGGTCCAGTAAATTTGTATGTGTATAAGTGTGTGTGCAAGAGTATGTAAGTGTGTATGTTTGTAGGATGAAGTATTTTGATGACTTTCCCAATGACAACAGTTCCCAGTGCCCTACCTTTTCAGTCCTGTTAATGTCATTGCCCTTAGAAGTACCTTTGGAGAGCATTCAGCCATATAACCTCTGTAGTGCATGTAATAACTACGTAACAGTAAAGTACAGATAACTAGATAGACAGGGGGTCTACACTCAGTTGTGACAAGTGTGTGCATGTGTGAAGGTATTTGTGAGTGTGTATGTTTGTAGGGTAATATAATTTGACACCCTTCCCACCAAGTACATTTCCCATTGCCATACTTTACAAGGGCTCTTGATGTAATCACATTAGACATATATTGTGATAGTGTTAAATTCTATAAGCTCTGTGGCTCATGTGATAACTGCGTAACACTGTAGTATACATAACTAGATAGGTAGGGGTTCTAATCTCAATACTGGCAATTGTGAAACTGTGTGTGTGTGTGTGTGTGTGTGTGTGTGTGTGTGTGTGTGTGTGTGTGTGTGTGTGTGTGTGTGTGTGTGTGTGTTTGTGTGTGTGTGTGATTCACATCAGTGTGTGTGTGTGTGTTTGGGTGAGAATTATATCCTCTGGGGGGGTTATACCATTTTGAGACATGTACCACCCATATACATCCCATTGCCCTACTTTACAAGGCCTGCTGATGTCATTCATCCTAGATGTACCTGTATACACGTGTCATCCCTCTAAACTATGTGGCATGTGAAATAACTGCATAATACTTTAGTTGAAATAGTTACACAGCTAGGGGTTCTGACCTCAATACTGACAACTATAGTAGTGTGTGAAGCTTATCCCCTGTGGCTGTTGTGTGTGTAGATTATACCATTTTAAGGCCTGTTGACCCCTACCCATGACATTAATTTAAAGACCCTGTTAATGGCATCTACCTCACATGCACCATGTAGCACTATACAGCCCATACCAGTTATCTGTATAGATGTACAATGGATATCCATATGTTTGTAACCTATATGTTGTCTGTGTCCCCCAACAATGAGCATTCCTGTGATATCATTGTCAAACATGTCACAGTTACTGTCCTGACACACATGCCAGCATCAGACATTGTACCTGACTGACACATCATGCTGATACAAAGTCTGTCATACTATCACTTGTGAGGTATGTAGGAGCAGTAGACAAAACCAATCACTATGTCTGGTGGGTTATTCCACCATCCATGAAGGCATTTGCAAGATTACTTGTTGTAAGAAGATGTTTATGTCCCAGGCATATAATGTATGTGGAGCATGGAATGTGTACGCAGCACTATAGTACATACAGGTAGATGCGTAGGGTTACTAATATGTCTTTTGGAAACTGTGTATGTGTTTCCATATGCACAGCCCCTGTGGCTGTCTGCAGTGTGTGTGTTGTGATGGCTATACCATGTTGTGTGCTTCTTCCACCCTGTGGTCTCCCCCATTGGCAAACTAGTGTCAGCTCATACAGATGTCATCCACCGTACAAGCGCAGTTAGACAGTTCCTAACACCAAGCCACTGTGGTGCAATGGTTGTATCACTGTGTATTGTACATTAATAGATCAGTAGGTCTTCCACTCTGATAAGTGTCAACTCCATGTGCATGTGTGTTTCAATGCATGTCTCTATGCAGCAGTGTGAGTGTGTGTGAGATGGCTCTAACATGTTAAGGGCCTCTTAACCCACCATAGGCAATCCTAACAGTCTCTCCAGTTGTCACTAATTTCAATAGTAGTGGCAGACACTGCCACACTACAGTACCACTGTGCTATCTGTGTTATGTATCTAGCACTATCATTCATAAGACTGTGCAGGTAGGGGCTGTGCTCAGCCCTTCATCAGCTGCCCCATGTACAGGACTATGACTGTGTGCATTACTAGCATGACAGGCCAGACATGCATATGAGATAGCAGATACACATGCTGGTGACTGTCATGTTAGACCAACACAGGCTGGCCTGTGTCAGGAATACAGAACCCAAACTTGTCATATACAGTACCAGGCAAACCCTCCTCAACTGTATGATGGTCGAGTGGATGTAGCAGAAATGGCAGGAGCAACAGGTGTTGGTAACTGAATCTGTTGCAGTGAATGTAATGGCTAAGCTGGTGAGGGACCTAGTGCCAGTACTCAAGTAGCCACCTCTGTATGTGTGAGCCTGCAGGCCTATGGAACACCCAGGTGACATGTATGCAGGCTAGGTGGCTGTGTCAAGGGTATGTATGCAAGGTCACACTGTCTGCCAAAATTGCCCCTCACACACTGTTGCATATAAACACACCTGGTAAATATGTACATGTACAGCTGTACTTTGGCTATTAAAAAGTGACTGTGTTACCACTCTGCCTTACCCAACATTGCTACTGCCAGGAGGCCCACAGCCTGCAGACACACAGACACCTAGAACACAACCAGAATACAGTACATGACACTATAGTCAGTCAGCAGTACTAATAGCAATACTGCATCATGGCTAACAAGGTACATACACCACAATGTGTACCCATAACTACTACCAGCAGACAGCACCTTACACAGCATGACACTGGTACACTGTGCCATAGTCACCCTGTGCATCAGACCCATATGATCATGTCTGTACATCAATGGTATGGATAACAGGGTAGTGGCACAATATCATGACATGTATAGGGTGTGGTGTTGGATTGCCAGAGGCCTATGGCGGGCCATATGGCTGACATTGTGTGTGTGTGTGTGTGTGTGTGTGTGTGTGTGTGTGTGTGTGTGTGTGTGTGTGTGTGTGTGTGTGTGTGTGTCTGCAGCGGTGAGGTTCAACTGGGCCATGCAGAGGAGCTGTGCGTGTTTGGTGGTGACTGGCCTGGGATAGGGATGTGTGAGTGTTCAACTGCACACCTGCAAGCAATGTGGATGTCTGACACAGGTCTATGTTGGACAGCTGTGGACAGTACATGACAGGATGTACGGTTCACTGTCTCCTGGCAGGGATGCAGTAACCAGTTCTGCCAGGAGTATCACTGGCATCACCAGCCTCGAGGCCAGATGCAGTACTACTCCCTGATTGTGACTGCTGTCTGCTGGATCTGCATCCCTGATGGGACTGGACAGGACAATGTGTGTATGGCCTGCTCTAGTGTGGTGTGGACAGCAAACTCCCTCCAGTAGTGCTGTTGGTACTGCCACTATGGGACTGTGAATGTGCGCAGCCATGTTGGCTCACAGCTGATCATGTCACTGACCTATGTCCACCTGGCCAATGCTCTACTCCCACCACATGCTCGAGCACAGACAATGCACAGTTGAGCAGTGACAATGTCTTACCCCACTGTCTATCCAGAACATTGGCAGGAAGATGTATGGCATCACAACTGTTGTGAAGGTCACCAAACATGGCAGGTAGTGCTGCATGCATGACCCTGAGCATCTGTCTGGTGTTGCAATCAGTACACATCTGTGCCTCCATGATGGACCGTAACATGCATCGAGTGACACCTATTGTGACACTTGCGACAGGGCTGTGATGAGCAGCAGTCCTCTGTTGAGAACCCTTGTCCATCTGCCTGTGTGTAACCTCGCCTGCTCTGTGCCTATGGCTTGTGTCTACACTCACACTTGCCATACTTAACACACTATCCTTTCTATGCCACCACCCATAACCTGCCCACTATCAGTGGCTGCTGGGGACTGGGCATATGTGGGCATACTGACTGTGTGTGAGGACATGGTGGATGAAAGTGGGATGCAAAACATTAGCACTGGTCCAGGCATCGATGACCCCACCTGTGCCTCCCTATGACCACCATCGTCATGGGAGTCAGCTAAGATACTGACATCAAGTTGTGAGGGGGAGGGACATCAACCCCTGTTTTCACCTGTAAGGTGAACACAACATATGTAAAGTAATAACTTGCAGTATTATGTTTGCTGATATATATATATATATATATATATATATATATATATATATATATATATATAAATATATACACACACACACACACACACACACACACACACACACACACACACACACAGACACACACACACAGATACACACACACACACACACACACACACACACACACACACACACACACACACACACACACACACACACACACACACCTACTGTGTGATGGGCCTAGTAGCAGAATGGTAATTGTGGCCAAGACCAAGGCTATTTCAGTGAGCTATACAGTGTCACTAAGTGCATATGCATGTACTGTAAGAGCTGACTTTCTGCTATACAGACCACACACAGACTGACAGGGTGTACTGATATGTAATTATAACTGATGAGGGGATAGGACTATACACTATCACTGCAGTACATACACAGTTCAGACTCACAGGGATTCACTCCAGACAACATTGCAGGACAGTCTGCAATACGTACAGGAACATGTAAAGCACAAGGTGCATAGCCTCATAAGATGATACCAGGCTATTGTCCATGATGCCCTCACAAGCCTGGCCCAGACTTTCGCTCATGCCCCTCCAAGCCAGCATCTCTTTCCCCTATGCAGCTGGGGCACATGCAGGATACCAGGGGAGTCTTATCCATTTCCCATGCAGTCATCCAGCTTACTCTTCCAGAGTGCTATACATGTACTCTATTAGACATGAGGAGGGAGTGTATTTTACAGACAGTGTATTCTGTGGGACACCACACTGTCTCGCCAACAAGTACCATACATGTCACAGACCAAGTGAGGGCCTTGCGTGCATGGTGGATGAGTGCAATTTGTCTTACAGATATGCAGAAATGCCATCGAGGCTAGTTTGGACATGGCCTTGTGTGCCAGACACATGTCACCTATGATCAGTCTCTATGAGACTGAGTACAGGGACAGGGCTTTCAGCCTTCCTGTATAGGATAGGTATTGCAGACCCTGGAATTGCCTGGTCAGGAACATCTGTGGTCTCTGCCACTGCTGCATTTGCTTGGCAAGGTACATACTGAATGAGCCATTGTACTTGATAATGTGTCTGATGAGGGTGGCTTACAGGGATGTTGTGGCCTCCTGGTTCCTGGATGACATACCCATATTTGTGAGGTGGGTCATGTAGACAGCCTTCTGTACAATGGTGCCCACATGGTGGGAAACTGTCAGGTTGCTACCAACCTTGGTGCACAAGTTGTCACTCCTGATTGCATGCCCAGTACATTATTACTGTCATACTTAGTGTGGATAACATCTGCCACAGCAGGGAGAATGATCCCTCTCCTGGCATTCAGTTTGTGGTAATGCTTCTTGCACCATTTATTAATTGGGTGAGTGCTTCTTGGGGGATACTCACATCAGTAGTGGAATGTAAGACAGTGGCCACCTTGCAAGCATCTGTACACCTGGTCAGCCACAGACCACTGCTTTTGTCGTGTACATTAGATAAGTATATCTCAAATAATAGAGTCCCCCAGACCAATCTTTGGGGTACACCGCTTTGGAAGAATCACTACTAGAGGTGGGTTCCACTACTTTCACTGAGTGGGTGCTATGATTGGGCCAGTTAGCAACCCATCTGGTAACATACAGGTTGGTGCTTAGCTGTGTAGGTGTATGTATCCTGGCCACCTGGAGACTATTGTGAGAGAATTGGGCTAGGTAAAGGTAGGCATTGCTCATCATCTTCCCCTCATCCTTGTGTTTGTTGACCACTTCAGAGAGGTCGACCAGGTTTAACAGGCCTGATCTCCCTTTGAGAATACCATGCTGTGTGGGTTCAGGCATTTCGATGTTGCTGATGTCCCTGTTCATAATGTCCTTGATATTGCCTTCCATGCCTTTGCAGAACAGGCTAGTTAGGCTGATATGCATATGATTGCCTGGGTCAGCAGATTGCACCGGTTCTCAGGCTGTGTTTGACTATAGTGCAGAATGGATCTGAGAGCCCATGCCTGTGTTCATGTAGGATGCAGCCAGGGATAGCATCAGGCCTATGGAGACTTCTGTGTGTTGCCTTTGGGAGAGCATTACGGACCTGCTTCCTGATGATGAGGAGAGGGGGACAGGTGCTGTGCATGCACATGTGTACCAATGGTGGGACAGGGAGCTGATGTTTAAACTTCACCTGTCTGCAGCTGGTTGCCTATATCTATGCCATATGTGTATGTGGTGTTACTGACCACCATTACATAGCAGATCTGTGTGTTGCCTCTGGAATTGAAGACACACAAGTGTGGAAAGCCTTGTGATTGGCCTTGGTGGATGTGTCCAATTTGCACACAAAGATAGCCTTAGGGTAAATCACATGTGACCTTATCTGCTTGTGCAGACCAAGGTGACATTGCTTCCAATGAGGCACCTGTTCCTTCTTGACCCATACAGCAATTATTTCCATCTATTATGATATTTGTGTATTGCTGTGACCACCATGGGCATTTACCCTACCTTGAGGGAGATGATGTCCTGTCAGGTATTGCTGAGTTCATACAGCTATGTAGGTGCCCACATAGTATTGTGGTGTGGGCCTGGACACTGCTGCTAGTTCCAACAAATGGGGCATTGGCTGTATAGCTACTTCTATCTGCTCTAAAGGGATTTACAGTCATTTGTGTACAGTTAATTCTGTTTGACACTATAAATGGGGGGGTTGGCAGGGGAGATGGTGACCGAAACAGTGAGGGCACTGTGGTCAGATATTACGAAGAAGGATGGCACTGTATGAGTGCTACTGTGGCTAATCATGTTGGTTAGGAACAGGTACCGGATATTTCCACCTGTCATAGGAGTGTTGACTGGTTGATCCACTGCATTGCCATTGACAAAGCTGAGGAATCTATGTTCGGTCATGTTCAAGTGGCATAGATCATGCACACTATGGTTGGGTATCTGAAGTAACCCAGGCGAAGAGTAGATGACTGAATCCTGACAGATTCCAGCAGTTCCCAAAAGGTGTAGTGGGTGTCCATAGTCATGGTTGGAGGCCTGTAGCCATGATTTCAGTAGGTGTTTTGTCAACAGTTAACTGCACTCAGGATGTCTCCTGTGTTTCATACTGTTTGGCCAGCTTGGAGGTGTGTATGTGTATGAGAATGTTAAACACTCCACCTCCTGTGGCTTTGCAGGCCTCTATTTGGGGTCTAAATGTATGATGGGATGAGTGACCTGGCAAGGTTGCTGTGCTCTCCACAGCTACAAATCAGGAGTCAGTGACTGCACAAATTTTGGCATCCTACAGGACAAGGTATGTTTGCATTGACATGGGTTTCATGGTAAGACACCTAGCTCCTGTTAGAGCAAGATATCTGCACAAAGGCACATATCACTGGTGGCCAAAGGCCAATGAACAGTGTCACTTTATGAATCTAGCTGACACACACTTAGTTGCCAGCAAAGATGGTGCGGCATTCACAGGTCTACTCTGCAGGATATGACATCTGACAATCAAATGTATGCTAATATGTTATGACTTCAGTCTTTAATGAGTTGCCAGTGATGTGTCAGACAATACACAACTGTATGAGGCATTGACTACAAATATGAGGCAGACATGTGGTCAGTCTGCAGAACTCTGGACAGTTGTTCGATATGGGCTCAGTATATCACATACAATTCAACACACACATCTGCACCTGTTGTGTATTATGCACATTCCCTATATAAGTCTCTTACATTTGTAAGACAAGCATATGTATCAGAGTAGTATTCACAGGTGACATATGAATAATTACAACATCCCAGGTAGCTGGCCTAGCAGTGCCACACTTAGTACTGGACAACATTGTCATATATGAACCGACCTTTGCTGGAGTGACTCAGAGGACAGAGATGTGATCCATGTAAATGCAGACAGGGCAAATGTGAATGGCCAAATGTGTTGAATAGCAGCATGTGAGTCCAGCAGGTCTTGTTGCAGCCTAGTGTTTAGTGTCTTATTTCACATTATTGCATTCCCCCTTTCTGCATTCCATTACTACCTTGCATGATTGACATACCTCTTATAGTGCCGAAGAGTTTCCTCACAAAAATGCAAATGTTTAGGTTTGTGTAGTCGCAGTCTGTCTTTGAGTAGATGGGTTGAGACCTGTGTTGCATAGGCAGCAGTTTGCCTTTTGTAGGTTATGCTCATAAGCAGGAGATAGCCTGTGCATCAATTAGTGTCTTCCACTTGCTACTTGCATCCAGAGCAGCTGTGTTGTCTTTCCATTGAACAATGCCATAGCAACACAGTACTATAGCTATGTACTTCATGTGGGCCTTGCCCCTTTTCCTTGCCTGTATGGAGGACATTATGGTGGTATGGGGGCTACAGCTTCACAGACAGTATGTGGGAATACCTCCCAGGACAAAATATATGGAAACAGCCCAACAACATGGGGACAAAGCTCCAGAATTGGGTATAGAGTGTAAGTAAGTAGTGCTGTTATACACCTAGAGGGTTGCTAGATTAACAGAATTTGTCTGGACATGCATTTTCTGTGTGACTTGCCATCTGAAAGTGATATGTCTCTGACATAGCTCTTGACTGTCCTGATGTCCACAGACTGCCAAGAGGTTTGCCTTTTATGTTTGGTCTGTTCATCAGACAACGTCTGTTTTTGTGAAATCAGTTGGATAATGTACGGATTGGAGTCAGTAAATGCTGACATCCATTGGTGTTTCAGACATCATATCCTTCAGGGATGTTATGTCATAACAAAGCCTGTAACACCAGCAACTGTTTCAGTTTGTAACACCATTATGTGAGATATGTCACACTATCCAACCCACTGTCCCCCAAGTATGTCATACTTTGTCCAGATGTCTTGCAGTAAGAGGTTCAGAGGTATGGTATATCATTATTTAGAGACTGCAATCCAGGTATCTTCCCAGTGACTTAGCAGACTCCTGGAAGTGGTATGCGGCAGTGACCATGAATATGGTCCCACACCCTGGATATGCTGTGTCAATCTGTACAGTTGAAAGTTATGTATGTCTGGCCATTAAACTGGGAAAATATGCACAGAAAGGCAACAACAGAACCGCACACCACGTACTTAAAATAAATAAGAGATTTAGTCAATGCGCTTTCGTTAAAAGACTTCTTCAGAATAACAAATAAATCAATGAAATTTCCTTTTTAAAAACACATTCAGCATTTCATAGGTTGAATAAATCCCACATGACTTGACATCATTTCCCCTAACACATTCAGCATTTCATAGGTTGAATAAATCACACATGACTTGATATCATTTCCCCTAACAAATAAACATTGGTGAATGCTTGTTCACACTACATCAAGGTCATAACACCTAGTGTTCATAAGTACAATGTCCCTGAAAAAATGTTATATGGATAAAAGACCATCAATTCATATAAAAGTAGTGACATTTACATAGGTCAACCACTGATAAATATTATTAAATAAAATACATTGATTTTAACCTTAATAAAGAGCCAAGAGACAATCTATCATTAAGGCCAGGTGCAATACAAGCATTTGTTCTGATCTGCCATTTGAGTTCAAGAAACTCAAGATATACATCTGAAGGACCCCCTTCTAGAACCCAGGTCCACATAGTGAATGACACCATATTTAAATGAATGAGTAGGAAACTTTTAAATATGTTTGTAGAGGGCATTGCCCTCATTTTTCTGTCTTATATCATAAAGATGTTGGAAGATTCTTTGTTTTAGAGCTGTAATAGTTTTTCCTATATAGAATCTGTCACAGGAATCACAGACTGCAAGATACACCACGTCTTTAGAAAAACAATAATATTTTTTCTTAAGCCAAATGGTTACAAAACCTTTACCTACTAGTTTAGATCCTTCCA
Organism: Protopterus annectens; assembly: GCF_019279795.1. NCBI lineage: Eukaryota > Metazoa > Chordata > Ceratodontiformes > Protopteridae > Protopterus > Protopterus annectens. The sequence goes on from NC_056739.1 coordinate 1,604,641,105, forward strand.
TGATATAAGAACACTGACCACATCTACCACATTTGTTATTACCAGTTGTGTCCAAAATTTCCATTTTCTTCCCCTCAATTAGTCCCTTCAAGGACATATCCATTTTATAAACAATAAGGGGTTGTGTACCAACCTTACACGAAACTTCATTGTCTAGGTTGTAAATGCACCATAGTTTTTTAAAGATTTGTTTTATATCAAAGAAATCCAAAGTGTAGGTAAGAATCAAAGCCATACCAAATCTGTTACCACCCACATTATCTACCTTTTCAGGAAGGCCAGAAAAAAGCAAAACTTTGTAAGTACCCTGCTGTCTTTTTTCCAATCCTTTACTATAAATACTTTTATCAAAGACAGCAGGGTAACCCTTTTTTTCCAACATGTTCTGCAGTGTATTACAGTCAGCCAAAAAATAACATTCCTCAGAAATCATCCTTGCAAGTTTCATATTTGCCCTTTAACAAGGGACTTCTTTTGTTGAGATGGATTCCAACTCTGAAAGTGTAACAAAGAGTTTGAATATGTGGGCTTCCTGTATATATGAGTGGTAAAAATATTCCTATCAAGGTCCTTCTTAATGGTAATGTCCAAGTAGTTTAAGTGATACACATCTTTGACCATAGTAAATTTCAAGAAATGTGTAGTACTGTTAATATATGTAAAAAACCTATCCAAATCAACTTCATTACCTGTTCAAAAAAAAACCAAATCATCTAACTACCGACCATACAGTGCCCACATACTTTTAAATTCTGAGTCTAGAACGTACAAATCTTCCCAATGATCAAGAACAATGTTGGCGAATACCAGGGCACAACAAGCACCCATAGCCACATCTTGGGTTTGTTTAAAAATCTGGCCTTCAAAAGTAATACAATTGTTGTTGAGTAGTTCCATACATGTACAGAGTGTTAAAATAGTATTATGGTCCATACTAGAATTGAAACAAAGATAGTCATAGAACCACTTGACCCCAATTTTATGTGAAATTACAGAAAAAAGGTTGCAGATGTCAATTGTGACCATAATCAAATTGTCAGAGTACATGTCATGCTCGATTTTTCCCCAAAAAATCCCAAGAATCTTTTATCACCCATTGCCTATCATCTAATACATGTTTAACTTTGCTATCAATATATTTTGTTAAGCAAAGAGTCTTTGATGCTTTAGCATCAACAGTTGGGTGCAACGGGGGTCCACAATAGATTTGTGGACCTTTGGAATTCCAAATATAGTTGAAATTTTGGGATGTTTGAAACTCAAAAAGTCAAACAGATCCAAACTAATCTGACCATTTAAAAGTAGTTCTTCTAAAGTTGTCTATGTTCCTGTAAGCCAAATTTAACTCATTCTTGGACTCTTTAGTATAGGTGGAACTAAAAAGCATAGTGAAAATGTTCCCATTATACACCTCCTTGTCCCTCACAACCAGCCCCCCTCCTTTGTCTGGTTTCATAAGTCTTATATCACCTCTGTCTAAAATATCCTTTAACAAAAGTGTTTCAGCCTCAGACAAATTGGAGGGTGCCAACTGTTTACCATTTGTCAGAGTTTCTCTAATATCTAACTCACAAAGAGATTCAAAAATCTGTACTATTAGATGAACAGGGGGTTATGAGCAAACTAGGTCTAGACAACTGTCCTGTATTAAGGTTCAAATTATCACCAGAAAAAAACATAGCAAGATTAGGTTTCCTACAAAACATTTTCAACTGTAAAATGGTATCAATTAAATTAGCTTTTCTTGCAGGCGCAAAGTTAAAACCTTTGGGAAAAAGTTCAGCCCATTCAGGTCCAACATTAATATGGCGGTAGTTGTAAACAGTAAAATCACCACAAAGATTATTAACAATTGTAACCCCATCATTGTCCATATTTTCATAGTTCATAAAATCAAATTCTGGTAAACTCTTCCTCTCCCCCTCCATTGATTCTGTCAAGGTTGGAACCCAGGCCTTCGATTCTTTCGGCCCTTATTGTTCTGGTTCCACAACCTCTCTGACTGTTTCAATGGAGCAGAGTCTAAAGGGACTTCACAGATGTTGTTGTTACTAGTTTCACAGTCAAGTTCATCACACAAATCACTATTGCCATTCCCGTTCAAGTATGTAGCTTGCTGCCCCAAAGGGGGATCAGGGTAGGCCCTATTAGCCTCATAGTCTCATTTGTCCCTTAACAATTTCTTTTCTTTCCTTGTTTTTAATTTTTCCAAGTCAATGTCCACAACTCTGAAAATGTTAAAAAACGAATTTTGTCTTGTATCAAACAACAAATCACTTTTTATATGGGCATCTAGTCTATGAATGTCCCTCAATAACATAGACATTTTCTTGTTGTTATCAGCCATTAATACTTGTAGTAATTCGCATCCCTGTCTATTAAATTGTTTTAACAGTTCTTTATGCAGTTGCAAATCTTTACTAACCCAGTCAAAAACTTCCAAGACCAGAGGCCTTTAGGAATATGTTCCCTGTTCAAACATAAATGAAAATAGCTATTTCCCAGCTGCAGCCATTTGTATTTAAATGTAAAGTCCGGGAATGCTTTAAGTTGTTCACCAAAACTTCCTGACTCAACAGCAGCAGCCGAATCTATGTTAGAGATGTTGAATTCAGTCCAAAGCCATTGCTCCAAGGCTACAGGCATACTGGCTTCCCCTCCTTTTACTCCATGCCCAGACAAGTCATGCTAATAATTACTTGCGTTCATATTGGTCAGGCAATTCACCTCAGGCAGCTGGTTACCTTGACATTGATTTCTCTGAGCAGGCATCACCCCAGAGAGGCAAAAGGACTGAGAACAGTTTTGTTGAACATCTGCTGATAAATTTGACTCACGATTCAGCTTGGTCATTAAGACATCAACCTTACTAGTTAGTTCTGCCACAGTATTAGAAAGTGAAGCCACTGTTTGAAGCAATAAAGCCATATCCGTGCTTGTAGTGGCTGCCATCTGTATATCTCCTTCCATGCAGCAACAAAGACACCAAAAAACACCAAATCCAAGCAACAAAACTTGGGAAATATGCATAGAAAGGAGCAACAGAATCGCATACCACATACTTAATAAAATAAATAAGAGATTTAATGAGCAAGCTTTCGTCAAAAGACTTCTTCAGAATAACAAATAAATCAATGAAATTTCCTTTTTAAAAACACATTCAACATTTCATAGGTTGAATAAATCCCACATGACTTGACATAATTTCCCCTAACACATTTAGCATTTCATAGATTGAATAAATCACACATGACTTGACATCATTTCCCCTAACAAATAAACATTTGTGAATACTTGTTCACACTACATCAAGGTCAAAACACCTAGTGTTCATAAGTACAGTGTCCCTGAAAAAATGTTATATGAATAAAAGACCATCAATTCACATAAAAGTAGTGACATTTACATAAGTCAACCACTGATAAATATTATTAAATAAAATACATTGATTTTAACCTTAACAAAGAGCCAAGAGACAATCTATCATTAAGGCCAGGTTCCTGGATGACATACCCATATTTGTGAGGTGGGACATGTAGACAGCCTTCTGTACAATGGTGCCCACATGGTGGGAAACTGTCAGGTTGCTACCAACCTTGGTGCACAAGTTGTCACTCCTGATTGCATGCCCAGTACATTATTACTGTCATACTTAGTGTGGATAACATCTGCCACAGCAGGGAGAATGATCCCTCTCCTGGCATTCAGTTTGTGGTAATGCTTCTTGCACCATTTATTAATTGGGTGAGTGCTTCTTGGGGGATACTCACATCAGTAGTGGAATGTAAGACAGTGGCCACCTTGCAAGCATCTGTACACCTGGTCAGCCACAGACCACTGCTTTTGTCGTGTACATTAGATAAGTATATCTCAAATAATAGAGTCCCCAGACCAATCTTTGGGGTACACCGCTTTGGAAGAATCACTACTAGAGGTGGGTTCCACTACTTTCACTGAGTGGGTGCTATGATTGGGCCAGTTAGCAACCCATCTGGTAACATACAGGTTGGTGCTTAGCTGTGTAGGTGTATGTATCCTGGCCACCTGGAGACTATTGTGAGAGAATTGGGCTAGGTAAAGGTAGGCATTGCTCATCATCTTCCCCTCATCCTTGTGTTTGTTGACCACTTCAGAGAGGTCGACCAGGTTTAACAGGCCTGATCTCCCTTTGAGAATACCATGCTGTGTGGGTTCAGGCATTTCGATGTTGCTGATGTCCCTGTTCATAATGTCCTTGATATTGCCTTCCATGCCTTTGCAGAACAGGCTAGTTAGGCTGATATGCATATGATTGCCTGGGTCAGCAGATTGCACCGGTTCTCAGGCTGTGTTTGACTATATTGTGGAATGGATCTGAGAGCCCATGCCTGTGTTCATGTAGGATGCAGCCAGGGATGGTATCAGGCCTATGGAGACTTCTGTGTGTTGCCTTTAAGAGGGCATTACGAACCTGCTTCCTGATGATGAGGGGAGGGGGACAGGTGCTGTGCATGCACATGTGTCCCAATGGCAGGACAGGGAGCTGATGTTTACACTTCACCTGTCTGTAGCCGGTTGCCTATATCTATGCCATATGTGTATGTGGTGTTACTGACCACCATTACATAGCAGATCTGTGTGTTTTTTCTCTGGAATCGCAGACACACAAGTGTGGAAAGCCTAGTGATTGGCCTTGGTGGATGTGTCCAATTTGCACACAATGATAGCCTTAGGGAAAATCATATGTAACCTTATCTGCTTGTGCAGACCAAGGTGACATTGCTTCCAATGAGGCACCTATTCCTTCTTGACCCATCCAGCAATTATTTCCACCTATTATGGTATTTGTGTATTGCTGTGACCACCATGGGCATTTACCCTACCTTGAGGGAGATGATGTCCTATCAGGTATTGCTGAGTTCATACAGCTATGTAGGTGCCCACATAGTATTGTGGTGTGGGCCTGGACACTGCTGCTAGTTCCAACAAATGGGGCATTGGCTGTACAGCTTCTTCTATCTGCTCTAAATGGATTTACAGTCATTTGTGTACAGTTAATTCTGTTTGACACTATAAATGGGGGGGTTGGCAGGGGAGATGGTGACCGAAACAGTGAGGGCACTGTGGTCAGATATTACGAAGAAGGATGGCACTGTATGAGTGCTACTGTGGCTAATCATGTTGGTTAGGAACAGGTACCGGATATTTCCACCTGTCATAGGAGTGTTGACTGGTTGATCCACTGCATTGCCATTGACAAAGCTGAGGAATCTATGTTCGGTCATGTTCAAGTGGCATGGGTCATGCACTCTATGGTTGGGTATCTGAAGTAACCCAGGAGAAGGGTAGATAATTGAATCCTGACAGATTCCAGCAGTTCCCAAAAGGAGTAGTGGGTGTCCATAGTCATGGTTGGAGGCCTGTAGCCATGATTTCAGTAGGTGTTTTGTCAACAGTTAACTGCACTCAGGATGTCTCCTGTGTTTCATACTGTTTGGCCAGCTTGGAGGTGTGTATGTGTATGAGAATGTTAAACACTCCACCTCCTGTGGCTTTGCAGGCCTCTATTTGGGGTCTAAATGTATGATGGGATGAGTGACCTGGCAAGGTTGCTGTGCTCTCCACAGCTACAAAGCAGGAGTCAGTGACTGCACACATTTTGGCATCCTACAGGACAAGGTATGTTTGCATTGACATGGGTTTCATGGTAAGACACCTAGCTCCTGTTAAAGCAAGATATCTGCACAAAGGCACACATCACTGGTGGCCAAAGGCCAATGAACAGTGTCACTTTATGAATCTAGATGACACACACTTAGTTGCCAGCAAAGATGGTGCGGTGTGGCATTCACAGGTCTACTCAGCAGGATATGACATCTGACAATTAAATGTATGCTAATATGTTATGACTTCAGTCTTTAATGAGTTGCCAGTGATGTGTCAGACAATACACGACTGTATGAGGCATTGACTACAAATATGAGGCAGACATGTGGTCAGTCTGCAGAACTCTGGACAATTGTCCGATATGGGCTCAGTATATCACATACAATTCAACACACACATCTGCACCTGTTGTGTATTATGCACATTCCCTATATAAGTCTCTTACATTTGTAAGACAAGCATATGTATCAGAGTAGTATTCACAGGTGACATATGAATAATTACAACATCCCAGGTAGCTGGCCTAGCAGTGCCACACTTAGTACTGGACAACATTGTCATATATGAACCGACCTTTGCTGGAGTGACTCAGATGCCAGAGATGTGATCCATGTAAATGCAGACAGGGCAAATGGGAATGGCCAAAGGTGTTGAACAGCAGCATGTGAGTCCAGCAGGTCTTGTTGCGGCCTAGTGTTTAGTGTCTTATTTCACATTATTGTATCCCCCCCCTTCTGCATTCTATTACTACCTTGCATGATTGACATACCTCTTATAGTGCCGAAGAGTTTCCTCACAAAAATGCAAATGTTTAGGTTTGTGTAGTCGCAGTCTGTCTTTGAGTAGATGGGTTGAGACCTGTGTTGCATAGGCAGCAGTTTGCCTTTTGTAGGTTATGCTCATAAGCAGGTGATAGCCTGTGCATCAATTGGAGTCTTCCACTTGCTACTTGCATCCAGAGCAGCTGTGTTGTCTTTCCATTGGTCAATGCCATAGCAACACAGTGCTATAACTATGTACTTCATGTGGGCCTTGCCCCTTTTCCTTGCCTGTATGGAGGGCATTATGGAGGTATGGGGGCTATAGCTTCACAGACAGTATGTGGGAATACCTCCCAGGACAAAAGATATGGAAACAGCCCAACAACATGGGGACAAAGCTCCAGAATTGGGTATAGAGTGTAAGTAAGTAGTGCTGTTATACACCTAGAGGGTTGCTAGATTAACAGAGTTTGTCTGGACATGCATTTTCTGTGTGACTTGCCATCTGAAAGTGATATGTCTCTGACATAGCTCTTGACTGTCCTGATGTCCACAGACTGCCAAGAGGTTTGCCTTTTATGTTTGGTCTGTTCATCAGACAACGTCTGTTTTTGTGAAATCAGTAGGATAATGTGCGGATTGGAGTCAGTAAATGCTGACATCCATTGGTGTTTCAGACATCATATCCTTCAGGGATGTTATGTCATAACAAAGCCTGTAACACCAGCAACTGTTTCAGTTTGTAACACCATTATGTGAGATATGTCCCACTGTCCCCCATGTATGTCATGCTTTGTCCAGATGTCTTGCAGTAAGAGGTTCAGAGATATGGTATATCATTATTTAGAGACTGCAATCCAGGTATCTTCCCAGTGACTTAGCAGACTCCTGGAAGTGGTATGCGGCAGTGACCATGAATATGGTCCCACACCCTGGATATTCTGTGTCAATCTGTACAGTTGAAAGTTATGTATGTCTGGCCATTAAACTAGGAAAATATGCACAGAAAGGCAACAACAGAACCGCACACCACGTACTTAATAAAATAAATAAGAGATTTAATTAATGCGCTTTCGTTAAAAGACTTCTTCAGAATAACAAATAAATCAATGAAATTTCGTTTTTAAAAACACATTCAGCATTTCATAGGTTGAATAAATCCCACATGACTTGACATCATTTCCCCTAACACATTCAGCATTTCATAGGTTGAATAAATCACACATGACTTGATATCATTTCCCCTAACAAATAAACATTGGTGAATGCTTGTTCACACTACATCAAGGTCATAACACCTAGTGTTCATAAGTACAATGTCCCTGAAAAAATGTTATATGGATAAAAGACCATCAATTCATATAAAAGTAGTGACATTTACATAGGTCAACCACTGATAAATATTATTAAATAAAATACATTGATTTTAACCTTAATAAAGAGCCAAGAGACAATCTATCATTAAGGCCAGGTGCAATACAAGCATTTGTTCTGATCTGCCATTTGAGTTCAAGAAACTCAAGATATACATCTGAAGGACCCCCTTCTAGAACCCAGGTCCACATAGTGAATGACACCATATTTAAATGAATGAGTAGGAAACTTTTAAATATGTTTGTAGAGGGCATTGCCCTCATTTTTCTGTCTTATATCATAAAGATGTTGGAAGATTCTTTGTTTTAGAGCTGTAATAGTTTTTCCTATATAGAATCTGTCACAGGAATCACAGACTGCAAGATACACCACGCCTTTAGAAAAACAATAATATTTTTTCTTAAGCCAAATGGTTACAAAACCTTTACCTACTAGTTTAGATCCTTCCATGATATAAGAACACTGACCACATCTACCACATTTGTTATTACCAGTTGTGTCCAAAATTTCCATTTTCTTCCCCTCAATTAGTCCCTTCAAGGACATATCCATTTTATAAACAATAAGGGGTTGTGTACCAACCTTACACGAAACTTCATTGTCTAGGTTGTAAATGCACCACAGTTTTTTAAAGATTTGTTTTATATCAAAGAAATCCAAAGTGTAGGTAAGAATCAAAGCCCTACCAAATCTGTTACCACCTACATTCTCTACCTTTTCAGGAAGACCAGAAAAAAGCAAAACTTTGTAAGTACCTAGCTGTCTTTTTTCCAATACTTTACTATAAATGCTATTATCAAAGACAGCAGGGTAACCCTTTTTTTCCAACATATTCTGCAGTGTATTACAGTCAGCCAAAAAATCAGATTCCTCAGAAATCATCCTTGCAAGTCTCATATTTGCCCTTTAACAAGGCACTTCTTCTGTTGAGATGGATTCCAACTCTGAAAGTGTAACAAAGAGTTTGAATATGTGGGCTTCCTGTATATATGAGCAGTAAAAATCTTCCTATCAAGGTCCTTCTTAATGGTAATGTCCAAGTAGTTTAAGTGATACACATCTTTGACAATAGTAAATTTCAAAAAATGTGTAGTACTGTTAATATATGTAAAAAACCTATCCAAATCAACTTTGTTACCTGTCCAAAAAAAAAAACAAATCATCTAAATACCGACCATACAGTGTCCACATACTTTTAAATTCTGAGTCTAGAATGTACAAATCTTCCCAATGAGCAAGAACAATGTTGGCTAATACCAGGGCACAACAAGCACCCATAGCCACATATTGGGCTTGTTTAAAAATCTGGCCTAGAAAGTAATACAATTGTTGTTGAGTAGTTCCATACATGTACGGAGTGTTAAAATAGTATTATGGTCCATACTAGAATTGAAACAAAGATAGTCATAGAACCACTTGACCCCAATTTTATGTGGAATTACAGAAAAAAGGTTGCAGATGTCAATTGTGACCATAATCAAATTGTCAGAGTCCATCTCATGCTTGATTTTTCCCAAAAAAATCCCAAGAATCTTTTATCACCCATTGCCTATCATCTAATACATGTTTAACTTTCCTATCAATATATTTTGTTAAGCAAAGAGTCTTTGATGCTTTAGCATCAACAATTGGGTGCAACAGGGGTCCAAAATAGATTTGTGGACCTTTGGAATTCCAAAAATAGTTGGAATTTTGGGATGTTTGAAACTCAAAAAGTCAAACAGATCCAAACTAATTTGACCATTTAAAAGTAGTTCTTCTAAAGTCATCTATGTTCCTGTAAGCCAAATTTAACTCATTCTTGGACCCTTCAGTATAGGTGGAACTAAAAAAAATAGTGAAAATGTTCCCATTATGCACCTCCTTGTCCATCACAACCAGCCCCCCCCCTCCTTTGTCTGGTTTCATAAGTCTTATATCACCTCTGTCTAAAATATCCTTCAACAAAAGTGTTTCAGCCTCAGACAAATTGGAGGGTGCCAACTGTTTACCCTTTGTCAGAGTTTCTCTAATTTCTAACTCACAAAGAGATTCAAAAATCTGTACTATTAGATGAACAGGGGGTATGAGCAAACTAGGTCTAGACAACTGTCCTGTATTAAGGTTCAAATTATCACCAGAAAAAAACATAGCAAGATTAGGTTTCCTACAAAACATTTTCAACTGTAAAATGGTATCAATTAAATTAGCTTTCCTTGCAGGCACAAAGTTAAAACCTTTGGAAAAAAGTTCAGCCCATTCAGGCCCAACATTAATATGACTGTAGTTGTAAACAGTAAAATCACCCCAAAGATTATTAACAATTGTAACCCCATCATTGTCCATATTTTCATAGTTCATACAATCACATTCTGGTAAACTGTTCCTCTCCCCCTCCATTGATTCTGTCAAGGTTGGAACCCAGGCCTTCGATTCTTTCGGCCCTTATTGTTCTGGTTCCACAACCTCTCTGACTGTTTCAATGGAGCAGAGTCTAAAGGGACTTCACAGATGTTGTTGTTACTAGTTTCACAGTCAAGTTCATCACACAAATCACTATTGCCATTCCCGTTCAAGTATGTAGCTTGCTGCCCCAAAGGGGGATCAGGGTAGGCCCTATTAGCCTCATAGTCTCATTTGTCCCTTAACAATTTCTTTTCTTTCCTTGTTTTTAATTTTTCCAAGTCAATGTCCACAACTCTGAAAATGTTAAAAAACGAATTTTGTCTTGTATCAAACAACAAATCACTTTTTATATGGGCATCTAGTCTATGAATGTCCCTCAATAACATAGCCATTTTCTTGTTGTTATCAGCCATTAATACTTGTAGTAATTCGCATCCCTGTCTATTAAACAGTTTTAACAGTTCTTTATGCAGTTGCAAAATTTTACTAACCCGGTCGAAAATTTCCAAGACCGGAGGCCTTTAGGAATATGTTCCCTGTTCAAACATAAGTGAAAATAGCTATTTCCCAGCTGCAGCCATTTGTATTTAAATGTAAAGTCCGGGAATGATTTAAGTTGTTCGCCAAAACTTCCTGACTCAACAGCAGCAGCCGAATCTAAGTTAGAGATGTTGAATTCAGTCCAAAGCCATTGCTCCTAGGCTACAAGCATACTGGCTTCCCCTCCTTTTACTCCATGCCCAGACAAGTCATGTTAATAATTAATTGCATTCATATTGGTCAGGCAATTCGCCTCAGGCAGCTGGTTACCTTGACATTGATTTCTCTGAGCAGGCGTCACCCCAGAGAGCCAAAAGGACTGAGAACAGTTTTGTTGAACATCTGCTGATAAATTTGACCCACTATTCAGCTTGGTCATTAAGACATCAACCTTACTAGTTAGTTCTGCCACAGTATTAGAAAGTGAAGCCACTGTTTGAGGTAATAAAGCCATATCCATGCTTGTAGTGGCTGCCATCTATATATCTCCTTCCATGCAGCAACAAAAACACCAAAAAACACCAAACCAAGCAACAAAACTTGGAAAATATGCACAGAAAGGAGCAACAGAACTGCATACCACATACTTAATAAAATAAATAAGAGATTTAATGAGCAAGCTTTCGTCAAAAGACTTCTTCAGAATAACAAATAAATCAATGAAATTTCCTTTTTAAAAACACATTCAGCTTTTCATAGGTTGAATAAATCCCACATGACTTGACATAATTTCCCCTAACACATTTAGCATTTCATAGATTGAATAAATCACACATGACTTGACATCATTTCCCCTAACAAATAAACATTTGTGAATACTTGTTCACACTACATCAAGGTCAAAACACCTAGTGTTCATAAGTACAGTGTCCCTGAAAAAATGTTATATGAATAAAAGACCATCAATTCACATAAAAGTAGTGACATTTACATAAGTCAACCACTGATAAATATTATTAAATAAAATACATTGATTTTAACCTTAACAAAGAGCCAAGAGACAATCTATCATTAAGGCCAGGTGCAATACAAGCATTTGTTCTCATCTGCCATTTGAGTTCAAGAAACTCAAGATATACATCCCTCTAGAACCCAGGTCCACATAGTCAATGACCCCAAATTTAAATGAATGAGTAGGAAACTTTTAAATATGTTTGTAGAGGGCATTGCCCCCATTTTTCTGTCTTATATCGTAAAGATGTTGGTAGATTCTTTGTTTTAAAGCTCTAATAGTTTTTCCTGTATAGAAACTGTCACAGGAATCACAGACTGCAAGATACACCACACCTTTATAAAAACAATAATATTTTTTCTTAAGCCAAACAGTCCCACAACCTTTACCTACTAGTTTAGATCCTTCCATGATATAAGAACACTGACCGCATCTACTACATTTGTTATTACCAGTTGTGTCCAAAATTTCCATTTTCTTTCCCACAGTTAGTCCCTTCAAGGACGTATCCCTTTTATAAACAATAATGGGTTGTGTACCAACCTTACACAAAACTTCATTGTCTAGGTTGTAAATGCACCATAGTTTTTTAATGATTTTTTTATATCAAAGAAATCCAAAGTGTAGGTAAGAATCAAAGGCCTACCAAATCTGTTACCACCTACATTCTCTACCTTTTCAGGAACACCGGAAAAAAAACTTTGTAAGTACCCTGCTGTCTTTTTTCCAATCCTTTACTATAAATAATTTTAACAAAGACAGCAGGGTAACCCTTTTTTTCCAACATGTTCTGCAGTGTATTACAGTCAGCCAAAAAATAACATTCCTCAGAAATCATCCTTGCAAGTTTCATATTTGCCCTTTAACAAGGGACTTCTTTTGTTGAGATGGATTCCAACTATGAAAGTGTAACAAAGAGTTTGAATATGTGGGCTTCCTGTATATATGAGTGGTAAAAATATTCCTATCAAGGTCCTTCTTAATGGTAATGTCCAAGTAGTTTAAGTGATACACATCTTTGACCATAGTAAATTTCAAGAAATGTGTAGTACTGTTAATATATGTAAAAAACCTATCCAAATCAACTTCACTACCTGTCCAAAAAAGAACCAAAGTGCGCTCATGAAATCTCTTATTTATTTTATTAAGTACGTGGTGTGTGGTTCTGTTGTTGCCTGTCCATATGCATGGCTCATATGTTTGGTCTGCTGCCAGTAACAGTTGGAGGTTTCTGACAAATCACTGGGATGATATGAGCATTGGCATCAGTAAATAATGACATTCATTTGCAGTTTAGATCTGGAATCTATCTGGAATTATATGTTACAGCAAACCATGCCACTCTAGCAGACCTCTATGTTTATGACAGCCATATTTTAAAGATGTCATTATTGTTTGCCCTGTATCCCCCCACTTTACCAGGTCTTTTGCAGATGTCTTGCAGTAAGAGGTTGGTTATCTATGGTTTATGATTGAAAGTTTGAATCAGCTTTGGTCGACCAATAACAAAGGTTGACTCAAAATGCTGAATATGAAATTTTGAATGTAAACCGAAAGCGAACCTGAATACATCGACCACCATAGTCCGATGTATTCAACATAGAAGGAGATGATGTCACTCACTTCTTGCTATGCACATTAACATACCGTGAACTCTACAGTCAATGGTACACTACTTCTAGTATTTTGCAGGGGGGCTGCGTCCACCCCACACCCCCTGTACATTAAATATACAAACTTCGAGATCGCACTACAGTGAGAAAATGGGCTAATTCCCTGTTCCTCACTGAAGCACGACCTCCCTGCACAATGTCGAACCAAAATGATCAACCTATACCACCTGTTTGCTGTAGTGTAACTTGATATATTTTGGTTCAACATTCTGCCTACCTGGGAAACTGTCTTTTGACCATGTGCCAGTTGACCGAGGCAGTTACAACATTGCCATAGTAAACCGTTATATATATAGATATATATATATATATATATATATATATATGTGTGTATATATATCTAAGTATATATATATATATATATATATATATATATATATATACATATATATAAACACACACATATATATATCATATATACATATATATATATATATATATATATATATATATATATATATGTATACATGAGTACTATGGATATATATTTTTACCTTCTGTGTGTGTGTGTGTGTGTGTGTGTGTGTGTGTGTGTGTGTGTGTGTGTATATGTATATATATATATATATATATATATATATAGATTAGATATAGATATATATTGGTATCTACATGTACATGTGTATATATATACATATATATACATATATATATATATATATATATATACATGTGTGTGTGTGTATAAAAGAGTACTACGGGTATATATTTTTGCCTTATGTTAAATGACTGTCATGCATTATATGTTTGTTAAAACATTGCAAATTCCTCCAGCTCAGAGGTGTATAGGTATGTTGCTGTGATTGTAGTGCAAAGGGGCCTGGTTTCCTGATTTAGAAGTGTTGACTTTTTTCACTAATGTTAAATGAGCAGAATGCATGACATGTTTGTAAAAGTATTACAGGCTGCCACAGCTCAGATGGTGTAGTGGTGCGTTGCTTTGATTGTATTGCACAGTATCCCGGGTTCAAGACTTGGCAGGGCTGATTGTTGGGCCGAACAAGGGCTGATGGAAACAGAGTGATTAAGGCACTTTCAAGCTGTTGTAATCGGATTTGCATGGTTTTACATAGAGCTAAGAGATGGTTAAACCCTCTTAGCACCACTTACACTTGCACAAATTTTAATTAAAGGAAAGAAAAAAGGGTAATAAGAAAGTGGTGAAATGGGGACAAGCGGAGGAAAAAAAATTAAGGAAAGCAGCTAGAGATGTGCTGGACAGGTGTAGGAATGGACCCTAGCTCTACATTTTTTCTGCAGCAACAACTGTGGATAATGTGTAGAATTTGGAATTTACAGCCACACACCCTTCAGGGTGGTGTGCTGGTGACAGACATTTGGGAATGATTTGTGGGTAGATGGATTAATTTCATTGTACATGGGAGTGAAATGTAGAGCTATGTATGGGGCAATTATTTTTTGTGGGACAGATGCCCTTTATTTTTTAGGTGAGAGTGGGATGCTGGGGAAGGGCTGTGGTTATGTTTGGGGAGGTAGGTTGGGTAGGATAGGTAGCATTTGCAGGCAGACAAGACACACAAGACAGCAGGAAGGGGCAGTATATAACACATGAGGGGGGTAAACACCTTGAACAAGGACGGTGGTTGGGAATCAGAGGCTCATGAGCCCTCAAATGGATACAGTGAGACTGGGGCCCCCACCCATAGGCAGGCACCACTCCCTGTGGGGTGTGAGGCTGTAAATTCCAAATTCTAAGCTAACTTTGGGCTCCTAAAAATAGAGGTGGCTAACTTCACAGCACTCATGCAAATGGAGAATAGTTACATGGCTGCCCAATCATACACCAATGCACTGTACAAACACATATGCAAATGCATGGATCTCGCCATACCCAATAGAACCAAGACAATCACGTCCAAAAAAATGGAAGTCAATCTGGTGGTCTCCTGCCATAAACAAACTCTACAACAGAAGGAAGAAACTGATGCTGAATAAGGTGAAGTCCCAAGACTGGAAATACTCTCTTTATCAGCCTCAACAAAAAGTTGAGATCCCTCATCAAATCCTGTAAAGCTAGCTATGAAAATATAATTGCATCAGATAGTAAAGACAACCACAAGGCCTTCTATAGTTATACAAAGAATCTCCATGGCAAAACCCAGATTTCCTCTGAGCTACTGAAGAATGGTAACTCCTATACCAAGCCAACATATATTGCCAATACACTGGCTGACAGATTCAGTGCCAGCTTTACCCCTCTCTCCCTCCACAAAGGACCAATCACTATACCAGTAGATTGCCAAGCACCCAGTATTACTGCTTCACAGGTTAAAACAACTCTGTCCAAGGCCAAGAATATGGGTCTATATTAGGACATTGAAGTTTCAAAACTTCGAATGTTCTAATATCGATCCCTATTCAATGAAAGCTGACATAATAGTAAGTGTATATGATTTACTTTACATGACATCCCTCTGTGTGCTTTCATTACATTACCATGGGGTGTGACTATATTGTATGGGACACTTGTGTATAAATGGGTGATTTCACATGTTATGTGCACTCACACTTACATTTTAGACTAGCTACACTACCCTGGTTGACAGATATCAATTACTATATAATTTAAAATTAAAATAATAATTTTAGCACTGCTTTTCCATGTAAAAATAAAGTGCCTATCTTAGTACTCAAACCAGCATACGAAGCTGAGACTCTATTCACTACGCTATGATGGCATGAGGATTGCAGCTGTCTGTTTTTATTTATCTCCTATGAGATGTTTCAACAATGCTGAACAGAGGGCCATGAAGCGCACACCCACTCAGATATGCTTAAACATACCTTAGAATGGAAAAAAATTATAAATTTATAGACCGACTTAATTTACATGTATCTGTACTCCTTTTTAGTCACAGTAAGGGAAATAGTAAATGGACAAATAGGGACAGATTTTAATTATTGGCCTTACCAAGTTAGGAAGTGTAACTGTGGTTTTCTAGCAAATCATTGGCAAATCACTCAGGGTTTAAATCAGAACATACGGACAGACATTTGGATTTCAGACTTCATACCCTTCAGGAAATTCTTGCTACTGCAAACCTTTTATTCTATCTGCTTTCTGGGTTTGTCAGTGCAATATTTAGAAAGTGTCTCTATTTGTATGCCTTTCTCCCTCCACTATTTATGGCTTTGTACAGATTTCTTGCTCTGAGATGGTGAGAAGCATGTAAGGCAGGCATGTAAGGCAGGCATATGTTCTACATATTTTATAGGATGTTCCAAGCCATCTCATACACATATATATTTCTGTATCATGCTGCGTTTTGTAGCCTTTTGCAGCATGTTAGGTCTTTAAATAGAGACTTGTGTTGAATTGATTCTTTTGATAGGCTGATTGTTTTTATGTGTTTCCTATATATAATGTTGTTAGGGGGGTTTAACTATGGATCTGATGAAGCTGATATAGTGAAAGCGCTTATCCATTTAATCTTATTTGCAATAAACTACGTGGATTTTACAACTGGGACTGTTATCTTTTGTCATATTCTCACTTTCACTTCTGCTCAGTACACAGTTGTTGTTTTTTATTTAAAATTTTTTGAGCAGGGGTGTCAACCTGTGAACAGCAATCTACTTGATTTTATTTCTATATTTGATTTATTTATATTGTTTATTTTTCTATCTCTTACATTGTAAAGATCTTTTTATCATACTGTTTAATATATTTTATTCTTTGATGTGTAAACATCCAAATAAATACAGGCTGATGGTCTCACGTTTGGTAACATACCTCCTTAACTTATACAAAAAATCCAAAAGTAACATAAAAATAAATAATATCCATGAATTATTATCATATTTTGCTCTTATTACAATTCATGTTCCTTTTTCTTTTAATTTTATTTGAAAAACTATCCTATTCTAAGATGTATGGGAGTTATTAGCTTGTCTGATTTCTTTTAATAGGTTCATAGGTAAGTTCTAGGCAAGCTATCCTTTTAGGCCAATTAAAGCATAGCCAATTTCCCTTACAAAGATGAAAAATCAAACCCTGTACTTGTTTCTAAGAGATAAACATCCTAACCATCACACCAACCCAAAAGAGTTTTCATGTTAATTTTCATTAATCTTTCCATATAGGGTTTCTTGCATGCACTGTATATTGTTTTCTATGTTCTAGTATAGATGGGACCCTCCCAAACTGCTTATACCACTAAAAAGGGTATATAGCAACTGCTTGTACAGATATGTAACACGTTCTCTCTCCTATTAATGCCTTTCATTTTGCAGTCACATTCCCTAAGTTTTCTTATTGCCTTCTCGCGTTGAATTTTCCAATTTGAAACAAATACCTAAAGTTCTTTATACTTTTTGAATGTACATCACCTTCCACAAATGCACCTTTCTTCTGATGTTTTCTTTCCAATGTGCATTTCTTTGAGAACTCTCCTAATAAAGCACAAAAGCAAACGAGCTGTTTCAGCAATGCCAGTAGCAACTAAAGTGAAAGTACTGTGCTACTACTGATTGTTTTTCGCTATCTTTTTCAGAAAGAGAGCAACAACCAATCAGTAGCCATCCAGCCATTCACATCTCATACGTGACTGTGGACATGACAGTCAGATTCCCTTCCACTTTACAGTGCAGGTAAGCCGCATAGACTTCTGGACATCACACTGATGCCTGCTCTCCTTAATCTGGACTGCTTTTACAGCAAGCAGCATTTAACTTGATAAGGATTTACTGTGTCAAGGCAAATCAGATCCTGAGCTTCTTCATCTCAGAGGCTCCATTTTCTTAGTTACAGCCATTTGCACCCCAAACATTTCTGACAGAGTACTCTGTGGTGAATTCTTAAAATCTGCCAACTTGTTAAACTTCCAAAAAACATGTTCCTAGTTATGTCTCTCTTTCTTATCACACCTCCAGCATTTGCTATCTAGCTGAGGAAAAATTTTCTGATATCTACTTGTGGTATAAAAGTACGTATGCAAACACTTCCACACAAGAACGTTCTGGATTGTATTGCATACTTTGTTTCCATACAGATGTATTTCCATTATTCCTTTATAAATAGTTTTTTTTTGTCTTTCTCAATCTTTTCTAACCTCCTCTAACAGATTCTTATAGTTGTTATACAATATGTTACATATCATACTAATTGTCCATTTTTAACAACAGCGTCTTTTGTCTTTTTTTAATTCCATTTCTCACTCTGACCATCTAGCCATATGCCCCCTGGCCACACAGTTGACCCGTTCATTTCTCAGATGTGAGAACTCTATGACCCATTTGTTTCTGCAAGGAGAAAGCTGGGGAAGCCTGAGAAGGTGTCATCCACATATTAGAGTTTGGGTCACTCACCTATTTCTTCTTGTAATGGCCTGTAAGCTCTTGCAATTCTGGTTCTCAGATGGCGTATGTCTGGTCCCATACATGCCAAATTTCTGATAAGTGACATAATACCATAATGTAGGCTAGTTAGGCTCACTGATGTGGGCAAATAATACCAACAGCAGAGTGAGTAGGTCTGCTCATCTCCCCTTAAGATGACAAGCTGGCATCAACCATTCACTCTCGTCATGATCCCAATCACTCCATTGTCTGTTCATCTAGACATATCCACACCATCTGGGGTGAAAATGAGGCTTTTTTCAACATTGCTGTCGGGTTGGACATAGTACTGTTTTGTTTTGATGAAATGTAATAACTTTAGCAATATTTATTTTAATAAACTGCCCATTCATCTTCTATATAAATTCATCAGTGAACTAAGACCTATGCCAATCACTGCACCGATGAAGTGGTTGACTGAATTACAAACTAATAATAATAATGATAATAATAATAATAATAATAATGATAATAATAATAATGATAATAATAATAATAATGATAATGATAATAATAATAATAACAATAATAATAATAATAATAATAATAATAATAATAATAATAATGATAATGATAATAACAACAATAATAATAACAGCAACAACAATAGTTCACTAGATATGGAAAGACAAATTACAAATGATTTCAGAATTTATGCAGCTTAGTAACATTAAATCATTAATTTTATGCTCCTTCTACAAATATAAGTACTGTGCTGAGAAGCAGAGGTAGATAACTCCCTGAAAACATACAATCAGTATCAAGTGATGATTTCTTCCTTTTTCATTTCAATCATATTAATTTAACACAAAGATCATCCAATTCTTGGTTGAAATGGTATTACATAAAAATAATCTTGAAATGGAATAAAGAAAATTTTTATAGCAAACTTCCTCTAGATCAATGTGAGAAGCCATTAGTACAACTCAAGTAAGCCAGCTCATTCCATCTGCTGTGACCATGTAGTTTTACAAAAACATTTATAACAATTGCATATCTGTAAATGTTATTATAGACAGAAAGTATCTGTGGAGATAACATATATACATTTAAGTTCCTTATAGTAAGACTTAGTTTTAGCATTGTGATTGCTTTATTTTTTGTTAAATTGCATTAAAATACAGATTTAAGTTGCTTTGAATTTCTCAAGAGCATGAATCAAAGTTAAGAAAAGCACAATACCCGATTGCCTATCAAAAATAAGAAAACCAACATTTTGAGTCCTGGTACTGTAAAAACAAACTGTAATTCAAAGGCATATGTAGTGATCTCTGAAATGTATTGTTTGTTTCTAAAGTATTTTTTTCAGGGGAGCATCAGCCTCTGCAGTCCCATTTCTCTGTAACTTACATATACTACCCCGTCCCTCAATGTACATCTGATTAGGAGATGTTGCAACCCTGTACTTAGTATGTATTACCCTCATTCATACATGTACTGCCACTTTTCAAGCAACACAGATACAGTCCTCATGTTTTTAGCATGTACCCATCTAAACCAGTTCTGTCATAAGATTTTGTGAATGGCTTTTTCATAACTAAAGAAACTGTGGATGGACTGTGCAGAGATGTACCTGCAATTTTATCCCTTAGAAGCCAGTGTTCTTTTTAATGTTAAGAAGAATGTGTGGGGACCCTTGTCAGATATTCAAGGAACCTAAGTTCTTCATGGAACACTGGTTGGCAATATTGCCCTTACACAACAAAATCTATTTTTGTCAAAAACAGATTTTGTTGCTTGATAACAATAAAATGAAAATGAGTTATAAGCAGGAATACATCTTTTTGTGACATATAATACATTTTTCCTACTATTTCAAAATTTGTTGTTGGACTACAAAAGGTTAATTGACCTCAAATAGGTTTCTGATGAAATTTCCAGTTAAGAAGTGCAATACATATTTAGGAAATTGCTGTTCTAATGCATACCAAAAATTATTTTTATTTAAGGAAATGCATATTTGAATGAAATTCAGTTCATGTTTCTCAAAAGAAATAAAAACATCAAGGCCAGTATTCAGAAAGGCAAACCACAATAGGGAAACCTTAGGTTGGCAGTTTTTCCTCTCATGGTAAATGTTTCTGATTCTTGAACTGTCTTATCTTTGATATTTTCTCCTTGCTGGATCTTCAGCTCAGAGGAGTTCAACAGGTTCTTCATACTGTTATTGCAATGAGCCAGGCTGTCTCCCTTCCCCTGGAATGGGCAAGCCAGTACTAGTGCTCATTCCCTCCCTCCCCTGCCTGGTCCTTCCAAAGCTCATGCTTCTAGCAGAGTACAGGTCATCTAAGCTTTGACCCTCTGTTCAATGGTGCCAGAGACTTCTGAAGTAAAATTTTAAGTAAAATGAGGTTTAGTTACCTTTGTAATTGTATCTGATTGATCACCCAAACACAGTGCAAACACTTTGCATCCAAACCTACACGCACACAGACACACAACACACACACACACACACACACACACACACACACACACACACACACACATATGGCATCACCTGTTGGATGGTGATGTGCCTGTACACCTCCAGATGGAGCCTGCAGGAATAAGTCATTATAGTTATGCTCCTCAATGCAGCATTTATCAGTTGTCAGCCATTCACTGGTGCCCCTTTTTATTTATTTATCTATTTATTTATGTATTTTATACATTTTGTACACTTAGCAGGTTTGTCTTACACTACTTTTTCAGAGTAACACTTTACATTATTCGTGGTCACTATTTGATGAAACCTGGACTTAATGCAGTTTTGGCTAAATACTCACAATTATGGGTAGTGCAGATCAGAAAAAAAGACTTCTCTCTCTGCAGTGCAGTCTGTATTTACTGCAGCGCTTGAGGAAGATGTCTGTGGTAGAATGGTGCCATAAAAGGACACTTAATTCTGTGGAGCAGAGGTAAGCCTTTGCTGTTGTTGTAGGCGGGAGAGTGGTGGGTAGTAAGTTAAAATTAGAGCAAATACTTTTGTTAATGGTATTTTTGCTTCCTGCTATTTTTATTCTGACATGGTGTTGAGTGTGTTAGTGACTGTTATTTTTCAATGCTGAATTTGATGTCAGTAAAGTTATTAAAGTAGCTTGACAACACTATTAAATTCCTGAATGTTTTTAACAGAGAAGGGGAATAAACATAGCCCCCCCTCCAAAAAAAGAATGTGTAATGCTGTCTTACTTTTAACCCAATTCCAAAAAGTTATTCTAAAGTTGATTCTGGGTTGTTCAATGTTTATAGAAAAGAAAGAGAGATTTGCACATAATTAAAGAAAAAAAATATATAGAACTCTCGAACTGGTGCTGGGAAGCCCATAGTTGATCACTCCGAACTGTGGTGGAGAAAATGTTTTAAATAATAAGAGATACCCTAAACAATGTTTTTTTTTTCCCATAAAATGCAGAATTTATGGTTTTGTGTGTGTGTGTGTGTGTGTGTGTGTGTGTGTGTGTGTGTGTGTGTGTGTGTGTGTGTGTGTGTGTGTGTGTGTGTGTGTGTGTGTGTGTGTGTGTGTGTGTGTGTGTGTGTGTGTGTGTGTGTGTGTGTGTTTGTGCGCATTTAAGTGTTTTCTTGCAAATTACATTTGAATTTCATTTCAAGAAAATATTTTCTTGGATTATCTGAGGAAAGTATTCAAATCCAGTAAAATTATACATCTCATACAAATCTATTAAGGATGGCAGCATGACCAGGATTAACCCAGCTACTTTTCCTAATAATACTCATATATTCTTCAAAGTTTTAACTAGGTTTCATGCTTTTCTTTCACTGGCACATTGTAGATGCGATTTCTGTCCATACTGTTCAAAGGTGTCCAGATGCATGACATCACTGAAGATGTGACCAATAGGATGCTAAAGTGCTTGTGTAACTCCAGATGGAACCAGCAAGAATAAGTCATCACAATTGTGTTCCGTGCTGTAGAGTGATTATAAAGCATACAGCTTTGCTGATTCTCAGCCCCTTATTGGTGCCATTTTTCTAATAGACAAGTACAGCAGTAACTACTATCTAAATTGCTGTTCTTATTGTATTATTGACAGCTCCTTGTTGATGAGGACATGAAATAGTTCCACTGAGTGCATAGAACCTGGATTTTGAATTCAGTCTGAAAGCCCTGATTGTGTGTGTGTGTGTGTGTGTGTGTGTGTGTGTGTGTGTGTGTGTGTGTGTGTGTGTGTGTGTGTGTGTGTGTGTGTGTGTGTGTGTATGTGTGTGTATGTGCAGTGGGAGGGGATTTCTGGTAGTTGTGTTGTATATGTCTGACAGCAATAGCCTGAAATACATTACCATGACATTTATAAATCCATCTATTCACTCATCCATTTCATCCTTATCAGATATCTGAGGTGTGCATAATCAACAATGTGGATGTAATTGTTACATGCATCTGTATTTCTGTGAGTGCAGGATGCAATTGTTATAGTGCGTTTCCCTGAAAACAATGGCAAGAACCAAACATGCAAGTGAAGTCAAAACCAAGAGCCAAATCCAATATGTCTTCTCCCTCTCAAGCTAGAACATGAAATAGCCCACTTGGTGAATAACAACCCACTGAAGAATTTAAAAAAGTTTATTTTTTTCCACAAGACATTGCTTTTTTCATCAAGTGTGCAGCTTCATATTCTGGTTGGTGGGTGGATGCTGTGTTGGATTTGGAACAGTGATAAGAAATACATTATGGTAAACAATTGTGTTTGTTTAGTCATTTGATCACAATCAGGCATATGAAGTATACACAATCATTAAAGTGGCTACAACTAGTAGGCACATGTATGTATGGGTGGAGTCCATGCTGCTGGGCACTATGCATGTGCAATGAACCCTTCTTACTCCAAACTACCCTCCTCTGTTCCCCCTTTTGTATGTCATTTATTTTATTACATAATTTGGAGTGTGTGGTGGTATGCTGCTCCAAGTACTGGGTCTGGTTAAGTTACAGTTAGCAGTATGCTTAACACTGCTTGTGATGGTTATTATGTGTGTGTTTTCCTGCACTACCTATATACTGTTATATTTATTTTGTTTAGCATTAATGTTAAGCTCAGCATGGTTATTTATTGTACGGTTTCCAACTTTGTGAAACCAATAAACATTGCAATGGCATATTTGGTGCATTTATTGAAGATGGGGCAGGGGTTATGAATAAGTAATTTTGTTAAACACTTTCATTGAAACAAATGAAGCAGCATTTGCACATCCTGATTTAATGTTTAAGATAGCAACAAGAAAGATAATGTGACTGCAGTGAATTAGCAGGCCTGCACTGTCTTGTAATGAGTAAAGACAGTGAAAAATGTGTGAAAAAAAGCTTTGCTGACACCCATTTCTTAGTATTGAAGCATTATGCATTTTGATTTAAATTTGTATCACTGTAGCACTGGAAACAATGAAATGATAATGAATTAGTAGAGTTATATAGTTGTATAGCAAATAAAGTGAATGGATAATGTGTTCAAAAGCCCTCTCCTGATACTCACTGCACAGTGCCGAGTTAATCTGTAGAAGATGAAGACAGTACCAAGGCGCATCAACATGGAAAATATGACCCAGGCAGAATATAGCTGGAACAAAACACATTTAAGATGAAAGCGTCCCCTGATAAGATTGCAAAGTCACTAATGGAAACAAGTGAACAAAATGCAGAGGTCAGAATTTAAAGTAGGTTCTTAGTTATATGATTAGGAGTCTTGGATTATCCCATAATTGAGCTACTTATGTATGTTCAAATTTGTTCGATTAAGAAGTGCATCATGTTTTTTTCTTTTACTTATGACTGATTGTAATGAGTAGTTATTTATGAGCCACTTGGCTATGCTTTAGGCACAGAGAGAGCGATTAATATAGGAATTCACATGACTTAACTGCCTCACTTTTACAGCTGATAGTGTAACCAGAATAAAATTCTGAAGGTCTCATGATTAAGTTCCTGCTGAGGCACATTTGTCTCATTTATGTCTATACCAGTCCTTATTCTAGTTCAATAAATTTAGCTGCATTGTTGGGTGCAGATGTAATTATAGACAAATATTGGAAGATGTATATAGAACTATAACATTGCTTCACAGTGAAACTGAAAAGGCAAAATAAAGTTAATAAAAAAATCATTTTTTTTTAATATATAACATATCCCTATGTAACTTTTTGGATAGCAAACTGGCTCACAATGAGAACCCAGGAAGTTAGGATGGGTGGGTCTACCACCTCAAAAAGACCCGTTAATAGTGATGTACACCAGGGTTCAGCCCTTGGGCCACTGTTCTTTGACATTTATGTCTCAGAGGTCAAAGCTAATGTTATGTGCTTATGGCTGACCAAGACTGCATATAACTACAAACTTTGTCCCATCATAAACTCTCCATAAGATACCAAGATCCTTTTGGAATGCCTTTCTCAAAGAAATAGCTAGTGTCAATACCACAGCCTAAAAATAAATGCCAAAAAATTGTTATTGTACATTTTGGTAAACAGGACATCTCTTGCAACCATCACATTCACCACGATTCCCTGAAAACTGACAAATAGTGAGGGACGGTGAAACCCATATAGACAATGAGCCATCATTTGGTCACCATATATCTATTATTGTAAGGTTATCCATTTTCTTTCGACAGATTATTAGTAAATGTATAACATCCAGGGAAGTAACTGTTTCAACATATACTACAGTCATCAGACTGATCTTTGAGCTTAATACTCCCTTTTGTATGTAGCTATCCAAACACCCATTGCAACCTGAGTGGCTACAATGCTTTGTCAAGGACCTAAATCACAAAAGCTGAACAAATCACCTCAATACTCTGTTCCTTTTTTTCAGCATCTTACAGGCTACTGAGTGGTGAACTTTGCTTTGCTTACAGAGCCTCTACTAACCCCTTCCTTCTAGATTTACACATCCACAAGTCCAGTAGTGACAGAATCTTCCACTCAAGAGATCTTAATCTCTTCTGCAACATTAATAGAACATTCATGTAAAGAAAAAGACATCTCTTACTATATTCAGCGTAATCTGGATGAGTGGCTAGTAAGAGACAAGTTTATCCCTGGATTGACACCTTTGTCCCTTATGGACAGGAGTAGCATATAAATGTCTGCCTACCACTGGGTTCATTGTAACAACATTACAAAGGTCCCAGTGTTAATAATACATAAAATACTAGAGCTAGAAACTTACTTAGGAATGCATGGCTAGGTTTCTGAAGATCTTCTCAGATCACTATTCTAGCAAGTACCTCTGAATCTATACTGTCCCTCCATGAGTTTGACTTTTGGGGTAGACAAAGTGAAGGCAATTTGGCAGCCATGACATGCAATATACTGATTGTTATTAAATAAAAAGAAATAAGCAATAAATAAACAAACTGACCAAAATGAGGTTTTGCTATGTTTAAAAGGTTTATTTCTCAATACATTTCTAATAATATTTTTAAATGAGTAAATTAAATGTTTAAATGTTTAGTGTACTGTTGACATCAGTCTCAATTATGCATTTGGTTCTGTTTTGTCAGCATAGTACAGTGGTTAGTTACTACCTTTCACCTTTTTGGTTCAGTTTGTATGTGTGTGTGTTTGTGTGTGTGTGTGTGTGTGTGTGTGTGTGTGTGTGTGTGTGTGTGTGTGTGTGTGTGTGTGTGTGTGTGTATGTATGAGTGTGTGTGTGTGTGTGTGTGTGTGTGTGTGTGTGTGTGTGTGTGTGTGTGTGTGTGTGTGTGTGTACTTAGAGGCTGCTTTGTTGGGTACACATAGGTGATTTACTTAGGTTTTGCACTTAGGGTGTTTTCTTCTACTGTCTTTCTTAAACCTGGTAATGTAAACTGCAAAAAGTGATGATAAACAAAGTTTCCTTTAAGAATGAATGGGGCCATCACTGCAAAATGCAAAAATATAAGCAATGAAATTGAAAAAGAATGGGAAGGACTGAGATGCCATACTGTGGAAGATGACAAGATGCATGCATTTTTACCAGGAAACCCATGACAGAAAGTTACCTGGAAGACAAGAATACTGCCCTAAACCTTTAAGAATACTGCTCTAAACCTTTAAGAATGCTGCTATAAACCGTTTAAGTATGTGGTGCAAAGAAATATAAATGCAAGTCAATAAGTTATTATCATAGAAATTGTAGTGATATAACAAATGGAGGATATATGTCCAGGGTCAAATCAGGAAAGGTACATTATATAATCACACTGATTGGGAAGAACTTGAATCTGTTAAACAATAAATAATTGCTAGAACAAAACTGATGGTGTCAGTGATTGTGTGGATATTGCCAACAGAAAACAAAATATTGTATTTACATGTAACTAAGATGCTGCCGGAATGATTGCAACTCCAATGCATCTATTGGAAAACAGATGCACCTTAATGGAATAACATGGAATGCAGAATACTAAAGAAAGGTTCCTGTCCTATTTACCAAATATGCCTGTGATACTAGGAATATACCAGTGTAATATGCTTGCACAGTGGAAGTAAATACAAATATGGCAAGTTTTAAAAGAAAATGTATAAAGCAAAGATGTGGCAAAACAAATGCAACAGAATAAGGTATAATCATGAAATGTGAACCCAGTTTTGTTCAAACAAGCTGGCAGTCTTGAGTAGCTTCCGGCTAAAACTAGAGACGTTAAAAAAAGTGGAAGATCTAAGATAATCTGTCTTAAGTGCACCAGAATTCAAATAACTAGGTCAGTGGAAAACACAAAAAATACACTAATCAGTAAAAGCTTATCTGTATATGGTACAGAAAAAGAGCAGATTAGATGAGCCACTTTGTTTTTCCTTCCTGTCACATTTTTTCTATTGTATAATTAGCAGCAACAATTGGATAAATAAAAAATGGTTGAAATACTTTTTAGTGATGATTTGCTGGATGAAACATGAAATGACCTGTATGGTGGTCTGATTGTGACATCTTGCAATACTAATTGTAAAAGGGATGCCTAAGCTTTTAAATTACTTCTCTGTTTACTGAACCATTAGTTCAGCTTACCTCCAATTAGTGGTAATGTTTACTGGCATGATTCATTTCGATTATTCCTTGGTTCCCATATAATGAGTAGTTTATTCTGTTTTTGGAATCTCAATATGCATGACCACTGATTTGCTATATTAAAATCACAGCATGTCTTCATTATTAGCTCATTATAATTGTAAGAAACTTTGATTTCTTTTAGCATTCTTTTCAGTGTTTACAGGTTATGATATGCAGCCTGATGAGTGTTCTTCATTTTCAATGCACTGCATTTATGACCAATGGAAGAAAATTGCCCCTCCTTTTCGTTTCACCTCCATCCATTTCTTCTTAAAGATTCATAGGCAACCACTATGCATGCATTACAGGAGACTGTTGTGAAGTTTCACAATTGCCCCAGAACAGCGTCTTGTTAAGGGACTTGCTCAGAGTCACACAAATTGCAAATACAGGCCAAGGGAATCAAACCATGGAGTATAGGAAACAGATGAACTAACACCTCATAGCCTTAATCCTTTGCACCATCTGCTGCAAACATTAATAAATGTGTTCATTTTTTAAATCTATTTATATGTTTGATAACCATTTCAGATAACTGGTCCAAAGGGCCATCTTTAGCTAGAACTAGGACCATAAGCACTAGTAAAGTTGTATGAGTATATGATGATATGTTTGCAAATGCACTGAGATGCCTTGCTATATTAATCTTTTTTAATTCATTTGTTTACTATGTGAGCAGGCTGATCCAAGGACCATTTTAGCTATAGCTATGGCCACAAGGCAGATGGATTAAAATTAAACAGACTGATAGCTGCAATTATTTTACATTTACACAGACTGTAGTGATGTGAACATAAACAGCATAAGTAGTGGGAGTGAACAGGTTATAGATACAAGCTGTATTAAAGATTTAACTAACATGGTTATATGGTTATAAAGAAGCACAAAGCAGCACAGGTTTTAAAATATGCAATACACTGAATACAGGTGAGAAATAATAAGTGGGTGAAATACTAAATCAAGATATAGCTTGTGTATAATAGCAGGAGATCATGAGGAATACACGACTGCAGTCAGAGCTTTTTATTTTATCTGTCTATCTATCTATCTATCTATCTATCTATCTATCTATCTATCTATCTATCTATCTATCTATCTATGTTTTCTTGATTGGGTTAGTTCCACTATAGGAGACATGAGATGGTATTCATGCTGACTAGGAGAAATTTGGCTATGGCACTGGGGAGCTTCACCTAATCTTTTTGATAAGTGCTGTGTGATGTTTTACATGTACACAAGCTACTGTCAACACAGACATTTGAGATATTGGTTTAACATCTCATCTGAACTTGGGAGAAGCTTAGTAAGAGCAATAACATACATATGCCTGGTGTTATCCCAGAGAACCATGCAGAGATGGCATTTCTTAACAGAAGGCCTTTTTACATTCTATATGTATGCTGGTTACAGTTGTACAAAAAGTATATACAAGACTGATCAGAGTATTAAGAGAGAGAAAGTAAACAAGAGATTGTAGTGAGTACTTTGTGCTGAGGGATCAGTTGATAGTCTTTAAAGGACTCGGACTAAAGTACAGCTTATAGAAAGATGATGTACGACAAAAACATTTGTTTATGTCTTTCGGCTTTTCCCGGTTAGGGGTCGCCACAGCGGAACTACAGTCCGCTAATGATTGGTAGTTGATTTTTATGTGCTGAATTACCAGCCCTGATGCATAACCTTCAACGAATGTATGCCCATTCACACATATCTCCATGCAGAAGACGCTCTAGCTGAGAATCGAACCGGACAGCGTCATACTGTGAGGCGACAATGCTACTGCAGCACCACCACCAAAACATATTCTTGCAAATATTTAGTCTTTCCTTGTAGCAGTCCATATCCTGCAGTAAAGTAAAACAAATTGTTTTATGACTCAACTGTCATACTTAGGACATTGTTGTTTCTTTGATTTGCATCCTCTCATAAACAAGGACAGTTTGAAAACCATTGATAGTGCTTTTGAAAGAATGCCAGTAGGGAAGCATATAATGCAAAGTCAAGCAGAACTGACTCAACTATTCCAGTGGGAGGATATGTTTTGTTTGCATATAAAATCATTAGCATTGGCTGTCCTCCCACTTTCTTCAGTTCTTTGATGGATGTGCTAGTTTCTATCTGTCACAAATAATTAGGGGAGTGGCACAGCTTATCCTTTACACCCACACTTTCAGCTGGAATGCCTTCGCAGCAGAGGGCCACCAGCTTCTTATTATGAATTTCCCACTTACAATGGCGATGCATGCTGTGACCCTGAATACAGCTCTAGTGGGATGGTATTGCTTCCATAATGGAAATCTGATTTCACAAGATCCCCCAGTGAAAGGAACAAAAGACACTTCAGTACATAATTCTGAAGTACCTCACTTTGACTATACTTTTGTGCATTGAGCATGCAATTTATAATGTCCATTTGCAGGTGTCGGTATCTTTTGGAAAACCACTTCAGTTCTTCCCTCCCACACCCACAAGTGTTTTCAGAAAGTGCTTTTGCTGACAGAATCATCATTAAAAGGTATTGTCAGGCAATTTTCCCAGCTATTCAACTACTTTTCCCCAGGCTGTCTAATCTGACCATCATAAAATTGTCACAACACTGACTTTACTGACAGCACTGAGGTTTTTAATTTCTGACTGGTGCTGTTTTACATTATTTAAAGAAACCGTTGCAACAACAGACAAAACTGTCTAGCAGAATTCCTCCTCCAAAAAATACAGAAATGCACACATATTGCATATGTTCAAAGAGATGAAGGCTCTATTTTACATAAAAAAACTGAAAAACAGAATCAGAGTAAAAGTATGTGAATTTGGCGTGATCATAGTAGCAAGTTAAGAAAAGTAAATCGGCATGTATTAAATTCTAGAAACAGTTGAAAGGAAATTAAAATTGAAGTGTATTAAATGACCTAATAATGCAAGATATTAAAATAAATCAGACAAGAATGAAGTTTTAATGCGGTTTATTTACATTGACTGGTATTTCAAACTAAAGGCAAGTGCCAGCTATATGCCTTGTTGTTTTAAATCTTGTTTGCATTTCCTGATATTCAGTTCCACTAGAACCAAACACAGTTTATTTGTATTTATTTTCCAGAGCAGAGCACTGATCTCCATGGACCTTTATCAGTCTTGGCCCAGGAACGGTGTCTGGTTAAGTGGCTTGTTCAGTCATCCAGTTAGGCAGTGGAGGCTCTCAGTGAAACATTTCTGCAGTTTCCTTCTCATATTCACAATTGGTTTATTTAAATAATGTTACTATTTTTTATTCATGCCACCTCTCTCTAAGCATATATTTCCAGGTTCTCAGGGCTCCATTATATTCATTGTTTCGTAGAATTTAAAGTTTAAGGCTCACTAGCCTACAGCCTTCTGAAGGAATTATTTCCCATACAAGAAACAGGTAGACACACAACTTGCTTGTTTGCAGATATATACAGACTCACTCTTTATATTGTTTAGTGTTTGTCACTGTCAGATATACGGTTCCTTGTTTATTACAAAACATGTAAACCACATTTGCACGTTTTAGAAATAAATAAGCACACAAAAGTAGTATATGCTACATTCATAAAATGAAGTTAAACTGTCATATTAAAACAATGCACATAAAAGTAACAATGACATTAAGTGAATGTATTGGATAGGATGTTACAGAAATAAATAACACAGAAATTAAACCAGATCAAGTTGTAGCATAATGATAAAAAATAACAAAATACAATACTGGTGAGTAAAACAGTATTTATGCAGTTCTAATCCATTTATACATAGGATTTTCAGGTGGGCACCATTTCAATCTACATCTTAACAGGTGTTTTAGTTGAACAGTGGGAGTACAACACTGAAGTCATTCATTTCAGGTAAAAATACCATCAGAATGGGTAGAAATAATATTTGTTACATCCACATTCAAAAATTCAGAATCTATAATGCCAGCACAAAACTGTGTCACCATGAGAGAGCAAACAGATATACTTAACACAATAGCATATGGATTTAGAGTGGACTTCTGGGCATAACTTGGGATACTATTCACCATTCCTCTCAGCAATATGATCTCACCAAAATGTACATCCAGAATGTCATCTCTGCTATCATTAAGGTTAGAATCACCAGGTCATGGGATTTCATTTGATAGCCAAATGCCTAATTTGTGCAAACAAATATAGTTTTTTACACACCCTTACAAATATTCTTAATAATAAATTAAAAACTTGTCTACATTCCTGATGTCTGGAAATGGGGTATGTAACTCCCAATCTAAAAGACAGAACTTTCCAAAAGAGCTGAGACCCTACTGGACATTAAGTGAATTGATGCCTTGAATACCAGGTTTCTACATAGTCATCCAGTTCCTTTATAAATGTATGGATCGGTATGCTTAGATTAAATGAGAGTGAAACCTATTTCATAGGCACTGGAGCCTTTGAGATATGAAGCTATCAATTTTCATAGTACAGTAAGCTCTCAGTTAACCAGAACTCAAGTAGCCAGAAAATAAAAATCGAAGAAATGCAGTACAGTATGAACAATTCCGTTTTTCATGTGCTGCACTTTTTGTCCCCCCCCCCCCCGCAGAAACATACCTTACCTTTTTAGAGTTTTAGAGTTTTAAAGGAAGATGCAAGTAAATTCCTTCTCTCCCTAGCCTGAGAACAAGTCAAACCAAACAAGTCAAATCACTAAAATGTCAACAGTCGCTCCATACTCAGTCAGTTTGCATCAGAGTGCACATATTCTCTCCGATCTCTCACACACACTCTCTTCAGCTTTCATACATCTCTCCAATCTCTCACACAGTTATGCTTCTGCTTTCATACATGCATTCACTCATTCTTTCACTCTCTGATCTCTCACACACACTTTATTCAGCTTTCATACATCTCTCTGTTCTTTCACACAGTCGCTTCTGCTTTCAAACATGCATTCACTCTCTCTCGCTCTCTCTCTGTTCTGTTATTCAATTCCAATCCACCCAGCATGCCACTGCAAACCATTCCACGTGCCACACTTTCTAGTGGAAATATGAGCTTAAAATATTATTGTTCCAGCCAGGCTTTTAATTACTGTGTTTCAATATTAAAATCAAATCAATACAGTGTTTATGGTTTAGTATGGTATGGTATGGTATAGTATAAGATACAGTATTTGTCAGGTCTATTTTTAATAGTAACTGGGCATTGAGCTGGAACCTCAGCACCCGTAAAAAATCTACTGCCAATCATTAGTGGACTGGAGTTCCGCTGTGGTGACCCCTAAACGGGAAAAGCTGAAAGAAGAACTAACATTTTTAATAGTAACTCTCAAGCAACCAGAAATTACACTTATCCAGCATCTACCAATCCGCATGGGTGCTGGCTAACTGAGAGTTTACTATAGAGATGTTATTAATTTTTATTCATGACAAGTGCTAGCTGTGTTCTAGTCATTAGGTTTGTATTCTAAGCAAAGGGTTTCATATCATAAGAGGTCCCTTAATGCTATGTATGTGATTCTTAAATCTCCTCTAAGAGATGATAAATTGAAGAGAGAGATGCTGCAGTTTTGGCTATAAGACAAGCTGTGACTCTTTATTTTCTCTTTGTGAGCAATCTAGGCAAATGTCCAGCTGTGTCAGATGCCATGTGAGGCGGTCACAGAACAAGGTTATAATTGGTCTATAAAGAGCTGTATAAAAGGGAACAGGTACATCCCTGCCAAGGCTCTTGACCCACAGAGGATCTGGTCAGCAGCCACAAATGCTTATTAGGATGGTAATGGTTATACTGGCATCAAATAAAAGGTCATTCTCTATAAGTTCTCAAAGGTCTTTTATAGTTTCGCCAACTTTTAGTTGTTGACCATGAACAGGCTATAAAAATGGAAGACAGGATGCACTAAATTACAGAATATTGCACTTTGTGACATTGAAAGCAATGTCATTTCTGCTGCACCATTCATGTGTAATGTTAAATGCCATTTGAAGAACTTTGTCAGTTAGACAATGGAGTCAGTCTACAGATGTGACATACTGCTTCTTATATATACTATTGTCCAAGATCACTGTACCTAGGAGCATGGGAAAGGCTTTGAGAAACAACAGTCTCATATGTATTTATATAGATAGCTAGACAGACATAGCTAAAGCTATAGCTATGCATATATATATATATATATATATATATATATATATATATATATATACACACACACACACATACACACACACACACACACACACACACACACACACACACACACACACACACATATATATATATATATATATATATATATATACACACACACACATGTGTATATATATATATATATATATATATATATATATATATATAAATAGATTAGATATAGATAAATATAGATATACATACTCACACACACACACACACACACACACACACACACACACACACACACACACACACACACACACACACACACTCACCCAGACATGCACATATACATTTGTATATAAATGTTTGCAAATATGTAAATATGTATATAGGTTCATAGGTTCATAGGCGTTTACTAGGCTAACAATCACAAGGGCGTTTTTAAGATTAGCCATGCATCCCAAATCTCTGACAAGTTCTGATACCCTTGATAAGTGTAATCATGGGTCTAGGAGATGAACCATTTACAGGTTACCTGTGTCCATTAGAGACATAGGTGCCAAACCAGGGATGAATTTCCGGTTTCCCATCAAATTCTCACTTCACCTTAAACTGACCTTTGTCAACAGTCATACCCGACATGTAAGCCTGACCTAAGCATGTATAATGCTGACATGTTAATGTGAACTAAGCATGAAGAATGTGGTACATAGCAATGGTAAGTCTGTTACTCTCTGTGAATATGTATACCTCAGTAGTACGTATAATGTGTAGCTGGGGTTTACTGTGGAGCTCCACTCCCCGGGTCACCACTGACAATGGGGAAGCATCCAGTCGGATTGTCCCGGACAACAAATGTGATCTAAATACATGAGATAGCGTGTGGGTATGCAGCAGCAAGTGGGGTTACGGTTGTTTTGGTGGCGGTAAGCAATGCTCACACCAGTTAAGAAATGTGGAGGCCAACTCAGTGTAAGATGCCGTAACCGGAGGTCAGCAAGGCTGAGACTCACGCACACCAGCGTATACCTGCCTACACTTCCTCCACAGTGCTTTAGGCACTCAGTAGCCAACAGCTGTCGTTGTGCCCAACAAAATAATCTGCACTCCCAGGTTTCAACCCCCCAACCTGCACACTATAGTCTAAGTGAGTTACCACAAAGGCATGGAAGATACACATTCAGCTGCTGTTATCACAAACACATCATCCAGCACAGTCACTCAACAGTATAGGAAATGTATGTAAGCATGTAGATGAATACCAGCAAACATGTGCACATTGCTCAATCACAGTATTCTGAGCAGCCTATGTGTATCAATGAACAGTGCCTGTCCACACATACTGTGAGAACAGTAGTCTTGCACAATACTGAAGAGAGCAATTAAAAACAGTGCACACCGTGGGGGCATGTGGGTGTGCTTCATGCACAGAATGTCACACCTGAGTTGTTGGATCCACGGAACCGGGAGATGAGGCAGGCCCGGTGTGTGAGCAAACCACTGCTTCTCAAA
Source organism: Protopterus annectens (assembly GCF_019279795.1). Lineage (NCBI taxonomy): Eukaryota > Metazoa > Chordata > Ceratodontiformes > Protopteridae > Protopterus > Protopterus annectens. The sequence goes on from NC_056739.1 coordinate 1,604,676,453, forward strand.
CCCCTGACAGGATGCTATCAGTGGGAGAAACAGTGTAGATCAGCAAAGTCTACTCGTGACACAACAATAGGTCCATCCCTGGCGGGACGGACCAAACCTTGTGGGTCACATAGATGTTCCCACCAGTATTGGAGGATAATCAACGAAGGCTTGAACATACATGGACTAAATGGATGAAGAGCCTGCAGAAGCTTGGGTCAAGACAGTATAATGGAGGAGTACCGACACGTGCAGGGAGGGAAATGTGTGGAGGTGTGGTATGGCTGGGCTAGCAACTGGAGAATTGATGGATGCTGTGTACGGTGAGCCCGGAGGCCGGGGATAGGAAACATGGGCAGTACAATATGTTAGAAATATACAAATGAAGCAGAATAGCAATAGTGTAGTGGGTAGATCACCCGACCAATGAGCAGGCATTCCTGGTTTGGGTCCCACTGTAGCACAGTCTATTTTACATGGCAAAGCACGTTATAAGCAATATTTTTGTTGCAAAGCCCAATAAATAGTTGATATATATGGACTGGAGTACCACAAAAAATGCACATGTGACATATCTGTGTCAGACGGAATAAGGCAGTAGTAAGCAGGTGTAAGCACAAATAGGCAATAGTAGGCATATGTATGCACTAGTAAGTGGGCATACAGCTGTACAACTGCTTTAGAGTGCCTTAATTACTCTGTATCCAATGGGCCTTTGTCAGCCCGGCAACAAAATAAACAGCCATGTAGGTCACAAACCCAGTACCCCATACACCATAGTCCCAGTAGCTATCCACCAAGCCATGACAGACATACAGAAGAATGGGATGGTAGTAACCATGTCCCCACCATAGTATAGTCAAACTGAACCTGGGAAAGGCATCCGTATGCAGTCATATGTGCCATAACTGACTACAGAACATACATATGTGAACTGGAGTACAGCAGTAAGTCCAGATGTGAGGTGTTAATGTAATAAAGTGTAGAAGTTCCCAGGACCCCAGACTGTGTTTGTACATGTGTCAAGGATACATGACGCATATATAACAAGTGGAGAAGGGGAAATCAATGCCAAAAAGGTGATTATCATGCAAATCTAATAATACGCACCACTAAGCATAGCACAGCACTGGCTCCCAGACTACTGGCAGGATACTAACAATGGGAGACACAGTTTCACTCTGCTAAGTTTACACTTAAACAAATGCACATCCATCCCTGGCAGGACGACCATAAATGTCTGCCAAAAAGAGTCATCGGGGTAACATACCATGCCAAAAAAGTAAGCACAAACGGTGAGGTATGTACGTGGACTACATGTGTGGGAACCCTGAAGATCCATGGGTTGAGACAACATATGCGAAGGGTCCGGAGAAGTGGAGAGTGGACAATGTGTAGTGGTGTGGTTAGATTAGGCTGAAACCTGTAGGAAGAATGACTGATGTGGAGGAAGAAGAGGGGGGGGGGTTGATGGGTACAACATTATGGACCAAAGTGTGCTGTGGTTGGATGAACCCATTCTAATGGGACTGATCCATGGATGTCAGTGAGAAAGGAGGGGGGACAAAGGGACGGTACTGGGACATACCATTTCCCATAGCAAACCACGTTATGGGTAATATGTGTGTTGCATAACCCACGGAATAACATATATACATGAACTGGAGTACTGCGGCCACAAAGTAACATATATATATATATATGTATATATATATATATATATATATATATATATGTATATGAACAGGAGTACAGTGTGACAAAAGTGGGGTACATATCTGGACACATGAAATATTGTTCATATACATGTAAAACGTTGCTAGTTAAACAGTGATCTGTTGTAATACATATAATCTGAACAACATGATGTCTGCAACTGTAATGTATCGGCATTCCTGACTGACCACATGCCTGACATTATCCACGTCAATTGGCCAGACGAATTTAGGGCAGGCCAATATTGTGAGCCACTCATGCATGGACATATGGACAGTCATAGATCTGTATATGTAGAGAGATACACAGATACATATAAATGTCTGACTCACACATACATCATATCACATCAATGGTATGTAGGTGGGTAGATACATATGTCCACATATATTTAGATATTAATATAGATATACATATAGATATACGGACAGATATGTGAATTTCAGCACCAGATAGGAATAACAACCAGAACCCCCACCACAAAATAACTGACCTTATGCACAGTTGATGGGGGTGAGGGGTCACATGAGGGGAACCTGATGACAACTGCTATGATTCCCCCCCCACCACAACCGTAACTGATATGCTGTGTAATGCAATATCCAGCACATGCAGTTCTTGACCCCAGGACCCTCCACAGCACAGCTACAATGGTCTAACAGTAGGCCACTACAGCTGTAGAAAGTCAGGGCAATAACCGAAACATATCAACCAGTCCAGTCATGCAACTGTACAGAGAATGTATACCATCATCTAGATGTATCTGTGTGTAAATATATTACTATCTACACTGCTACAACATATCTGTATATGCATATATATATATATATATATATATATATATATATATATATATATATATATATATATATATATATATGTATAGCTTTCTAACACTATATACATATATATCACTATATATGGACAAATATACATGCTGATGGCTACATCGACACATATAAGTGTCTACACCTATATGTCTACATATACACAGCACATTACATATGTGTATGCAGATATACATCTGTAGAGAGCTATGGCAGATTAACAAACACACATATGTCCACATGCACCATTACTGAGGTTGAGAGGCCCCACACACTATACGTCATGAACAAGTAGGTATCACCCCCATGGCCAAACACATCCTCCCCGCAATACACTACCAAGTGTTGCAGATCCCATAACCAGGACCTGACACGACATGGGCACAGGAATTTAAGAGTACACCATCCCACCTGTATGATGTCAGGCTGGCATTGTTCACATATCATGCAGTACAGCCTGCCTACCATAGGTAATGTAAACTGTGGTAGCCAGCAACATCCCCAGAATACAGATACAAAGACACAGATATGCAGATACCTACATGCATATGTACATATGTACATATATATATATATATATATATATATATATATATATATATATATATATATATATATATATCTCTGTGTGTGTGTGTGTGTGTGTGTGAGTGTATATATATATATATATATATATATATATATATATATGGATATACATGTGACTACACATACCCATGCAGATATATTTACAGTAGGATACATATGTAGCCGGTGCACACAATATGGAACAGCCACTATGCCTACAGCTAACCCTTGAACAAATGGACACTGTATGGGCCACCCATAAAATGAAGACCATTGCCTGCAACATATACCCACAGAGAGGTCATTGGGAAAACTCAACACACAGGTATGCAGAAATGGAATACCTTTCATTGTGTACCATGACAGTTCTACATGCCATGTCATATAGCTGTTCAGACAGTGACATCCATATAAATAGTGGAATGCAACCGTGAAACAGTTATACTAATGCAGTAGTCAGGTAAGGTTCACAACCATTGCTGTGATGCCAAGTCCTTAGATTTGTACAGTAGTGAGTGCTGGCTGGGCCACAGGATACCAAACGATCAACAGTGTGTAATGCAGGTGTATAGTTCAGCAGCCACTATCTACACTCTGTACAACAGCAGTGGGAGGTAAGGACATCATGTGACCACATGGGTTGTAACTTTGACATAACAAGGCATAACTGACACCATCACATGGACACTGACAAACAGAACAGTCTGTCTGGCTGGTGGCAGTAGGCTTGCAATAACCGAAAATATGTACTTGATGTACATATAGGTGAAGTATATGGCACTTTACATCCAGATACCTAATGGCAGCTCACCCCTGATACCCCCACATATTTAACAGCCAAGGTAATTTATGGTGCCCCCCCAGACTCAGTAATACAGGCCCATATACAACTGTTACATACACTGGCCTCTGGAGTGCATAAGAACACACACGTATTGTGTCGGTAATGCCCACACATATATGGCCCCAGCCATACCATATGTGTGGGGGATACAACAGATGTTGACTGATGGCAGCAATGGCAGTGTGATATACTCACAGCCCACTATGGAACACCCCCCACAGCATCTCATATGTGCAAAACTTGATATGTAGGTCATTTACTGATAGCACTCCACACACACACACACACACTCTGCCAGTGGGATATCAGACACAGGACCTGTGTGGTGGACAGACAACACATGTTAGGCACACATCTGGGCACCAAGAGGATAGGCCCACAGTTGAGGGCAATGCAGACAGACTGCATTCCAAGGTAAAGTAGGATGTACACACACATACCCTGTAACACCAGTACGATACAAAGCATAACACGGTGCTACTCACACTCTTTCTGTAGTTCCTAAATCTCCTACACATATGTAGCTGCCTTGAGTGTGCCGATTCTCATGTAGAAGTTATTGCTACCTGCTGTCTGTAACACTGATGCCCACACACACATAGGACTGTACAAACATCCACAGAATATCCAGGTTATGTCATCAAATATAACCCCTACTGTACGTAATATGCGGGGCAGTCTGATATCTCACTGGCATGTTAGCAGATATGATGACACTATTTATGGTGAACAGCAAATACATACCACATCATGCATGACATATGTACACAGGTTGACAGAGTTGTGGCTGGCAGCACATACACAGGGCCACTTATGACATGTTGCTGTGATAACCTCATACATTTACTTTTGTAACAGGGTTTGTGGCAACATATGTCCTATGAGGGATAAGACGGCAGTAACTGTCACGGCTTTCACCATCTGCAGACTGCATTCCTCACACTACTGTCTGCAGTCCACAGATAGATGCTCTGTAGGTAACACATGGAACCAACAGCACAACACATTGCCCAGTCTGCAGATGACCCTGCAGATGGGGATTCCACATAAACATGGAACTGACATGGCAGGCATGGAGACATGTAGGAAAGACATATCCACACACACACACACACACACACACACACACACACACACACACACACACACACACACACACACAAACTGTTAAACTAACAGTACGCCACATGCAGTATAGCAGCACTTACAGTCTGTAGGCGGGTCAGGCACATCCCGCTCCTATGCTTTGCCCTGTTTCCACAGTGTATGATGTTGAAGGTAAATCCCCAATCCATCACAGATTCTGGTTGCCAACCAATGGATCTAGTTCCTGCTCACAGTGAATGACAAGGGCCAACACCAACATGATGTTCCTAGAGATTGGAGTGTGTTTCCATGCAATTGGCTATGAGACTGTTACCACAGCTGTTCCACATGTAATCAGCTAGGGGAGGGCTGCAATTCATGCAGAGGCCATCAGCTGATCATGAGCATCACTTAAAATACACATGCTACTGCCTAAGCAAAGCTGGTGTAGGTCTCCACATCCATCAGACAGGGTGTGGAAGAGGCAGACAGAGGCAAATACATGTAAGGGACGGGTGGTGGAGTAAAACTGAAGCTTGTTTGTATCACACACCTACCAGCACAGGGTATCAAACCCCTGACAACTATGTACTGTGTTCACAGTTTGATGCAGTTATTGGATGTGCCACATGGGTTACCTTTTGTGGAACCCTCAGAACATATCTGTGATGGTGCGTGACATCTGCAACAGGGATATGGTAGCTATACGGTAGGTGATGTACACATGCCTGTCAGCATGAACAGGTGTCAGCGTCAACGCAGCCACACTCTCACAGGGACACACACACGTTGATACACTTGGCAGGGTCAGGGGTACAGCACATCAACAGCTGGATTGCCACAACACATCACTGTGCAGGTACGACATGCACAACATGGGTCATACTGAGGTGGTATGGGCAAAGGGTATGAGGAGGTGTCTGACATCTGACAGCATGCTTCTGTATGCGCATGGGGGTTGTAGTGAGTGTGGCTGTGAACATATGCATCATACAATGCACAGACAAACACACAGTGTGCCAGTACTGACATGCATGGGTGCATGTCTGCACAGGTGTGTGGTGGTTGACTGTGGCAGCAGGCTATACAAGGGTAGGCGATGGGTATACCTTGGCATCAGGCCACATGACAATGATCTGCATTGTGTCTTAGGGCTGTAGTTTCTGCTCTTGCCCACACATGTGGTTATTGTATTCTCCCATCCAGTCACCTGGGTGACTAATGTGTGTGGCCAGTGCTGTGCATCACTTGCCATGTATGTGTTCCTTACCCCATGATATGGACAGTGTCCGGGATGTGCACACCTCCCACATGCATGTACAGTGACATGTAGATCTGTACCTGGGGTGTCTGGCCCATGTTGTGCACACAGATTACCATCATATGTGCCAGTCATGCCCCTGTGGCAGGGACTGTTAATGGGCAGTATGTTTACCTGCACCTACATTGATGGCATGCTGACAGCATTCCCTGGTGTCAGTGGCAACTGTCCATACAGGACATGCTGTCAGGCATGGTATGTCTGTTGTGGGATACATGTGATGGCACCACAAGTGGTGCAGGTGTCCATTGGGGAACATGGGGGAGGTGCACTGTCAGCATGTATGTGCATATTGGACAGATGGACAGGGGACATGCCCTCTGTAGCCCACTGCTATCACTCCATGGTTACTATCAGTGGCCAATATGCAGTGTACTACCCACATACTGGCTGTATGAGACATGTGTTGAGAGTGTGCTCTGGGTAATACCGGGGTTGCTAAATGTGATTGCCTGGCCTTGATGTCACATGTATGTGTATTTGTAGCCTCCGTTTATATTTTTTTGTGGTTTTGTGAGTTTTATTTTGTACATGTATGGGTATGGCTTTGCATCCCAGCCTCTCATCTAATTCACATCTCTTATCCCTGTATGGTGAACATTGTGCTATATAGTAGGGCCACCATATAAGACTTATACAAAACCCGCTTCACATTGGCCACAGGTGTCACGTGCTCACAACCACCTCACCACAGGATATGAGCACACACTTGTCATGTCTGAGAGTAGAACCCCTACCTAACTAGTTTATTACACCTCAGCACTACACAGTTATAGTACACACCACACATATTACTGAAATTCTCCTTCCCCAAGGGTGTATTCCATGATGAATGACATCAGCAGGATTGCCAAAGTAAGCCATTTGAAATGTACAGCGGGTGACTAGCCTCTAATGCCTTGCTCTGTATACAGACATGTACACACACAAAACATGTAGAACTGCCATGGGTGGGGATGGAACCCTGCCACAGATCTAAATCACACTCCAGTGATGCACAGTTACAGGATGCACTACAGTGATTACTGGGTTACTACCTTGCCAGAGGTGTATTCCTAGGTGGGTGACATCAGCAGGCTTGCCAAAGTCGAGTATAGGAATTGTAATTCATGTGGCTACACTAAAATGCATTTCTCTCTACACAGACAAAGACAGACAAACACACACACACAGTTACCAGGTCTGGGGTTAGAACACCTACCTAGCTACTTTATCACTCTACAACAGTACTCATTTACGGGGTGCACTACTGTGATTACTGAGCTACAATCTTCCTGGAGGTGTATTTCTAGGTGGGTGACATTAGCAGCCTTGCCAAAGTCGAGTATAGGAATTGCAATTCATGTGGCTACACTAAAATGCATTGTTCTTTACACAGACAGAGACAGACACACACACACACACTTGCCAGGTCTGGGGTTACACCACCTACCTAGGTGCTTTATCACTCTACAGCAGTACACAGTTATGGGACGCACTACGGTGATTACTGTGCTGCAACCTTCCCAGAGGTGTATTTCTAGGTGAGTGACATCAGCAGCCTTGCCAAAGTCGAGTATAGGAATTGTAATCTGTGTGGCTAGACTAAAATGCATTGCTCTCAACAAAGACACACACACACACACACACACACACACACACACACACACACACACACACACACACACACACACACTTGCCAAGTCTGGGGATAGAACACCTACCTAGCTACTTTATCACTATACAACAGTACGCAGTTACAGGATGTGCTATGGTGATTACTGGGCTACAACTTTCCCGAAAGTGTATTTCTAGGTGGGTGACATCAGAAGTCTTGCCAAAGTCGAGTATAGGAATTATAATTCATGTGGCTACACTAAAATGCATTGCTGTCTGCACAGATAGACACACACACACACACACACACGCACACACGCACACACACACACACACACGCACACACACACACACACACACACACACACGTCTGGGGTTAGAACACCTACCTAGCTACTTTATCACGCTACAGCACTATGCAGTTACGGAATGCGTGATGGTGATTACTGGGCTACAACCTTCCTGGAGGTGTATTTCTAGGTGGGTGACATCAGCAGCTTTGCCAAAGTCAAGTATAGGAATTGTAATTCATATGACTACACTAAAATGCATTGCTCTCTACACAGACAAACATACACACAGTTGCTACATCTAGGGTTAGAACACCTACCTAGCTACTTTATTACTCTACAGCAGTACACAGTTGCAGGATTCGCTACAGTGAGTATTGGGCAACAACTTTCCTGGAGGTGTATTTCTAGGTGGGTGACATCAGCAGCCTTGCTAAAGTTGAGTATGGGATTTGTAAGGAGTGTGGCTACCACAAAAAGCATTTCTCTTTACTTAGACAGACACGCACACACACTTGCCACGTCTAGGGTTAGAACACCTACCTAGCTTCTTTATTACATTACAGCAGTACACTGTTACGGGATGCACTATGGAGATTACTGGGCTACTGGGCTCCCAAGGGTGTATTTTAAAGTGGATGACCTCAGCGGGTTTGTCATAGTAGGGCTATGGGGAGGGCAGTGTGTGTGCATGGGCCATAACCCATTCATCTAGAGGTTGACACACCACATGCAGCCACACGCAGGGTTATATTCCACAGGTACGTGTATACAGCTGCTAGATGACTACTTCCTTGTACAGTCATGTTGCACAGCTAGCACTTGCACCACATAGTCCATAATGTTGACAGATACCGGTGGCTAATGTCTACAGTGAGTGACATCTGGGCATCATGTGGTTGTAGTTATTTGGCTTTGAGCTGGGTGGGAAAAGCCTCATAATGGTTGGCTCCTTGTCACAGTCACTCTCTCCCACACATCTATGTACATGCACGTTTGACTTATTATAGTGTATTGTCCTTGGATATATGAATGTATTCCTAGCCAATGTGTGTGCAAAGCATGGGTGGTGCATACTGGGGAGTGTCTGCACTAACATCTGTGACTGCCAGATATGTCTGGTCTACTGTTGTTTGCAGATATGGGCTTCTTTTGATTACGTGTGTGAGCAAGCCCAGTATGACCTTCTGTATAGAATGTGTTGATCAATACTAGGCAGTTTGTACTCCAGTGCAGACCTTTGTGTTGTATACCTACAGTGTAGCAAGGTGTTTCTGCTGGGTATCTGTCAATCATTTGGCAATATGGGGACAGACTGTGCAGGGGATAGTGTGTACTGCAAGTGATTGTGTCTGGGCTGCTTCGGCCGCATGGTATCGCTGTTGGCAGAGATATTCAGACATGTGTACTGTTATACACAGTGATGTTGTCTGTCTCCATGTACTGCCAGGTAGACATTCTTGCTCACATTGCTGTCTTGGGGGACAAGGGGGACTGCAGCTGTGTCTGGTATTGTGGGCAGACACCTACATATTCATGGTAAGTTATGCCATTCTGGAGGGGGAGCTGCAGACACCTGCTGCTGGGTCTCTGTATCCAGTTCAGCACCTTGGTAGAGTGCTGGCTGGGGATCCCATACTTCTACACCCATTGACAAGACAGTCTGGGCTTATCTTGCTGTGGCAATGCTTCACAGCTGTACAGATTTGCAGAGGTTGCCCAGAGGCAGGGGCCATGGGTCAGGACATTAACCCTATAGTGGTGTACGGGCAGGTGTGTAGCCACCCATTTATGTGTTTTCAGCCAGGGATAGTGTGGGCATACAGCTTGCTTTCAAACCCTGCACATTCCATGCTGCCCATGCACCCACCCCCCTCTGTTATTCTAATGTCTTCCAGACATTATGCATACATTCTCTGATACTTTCCCAAAGGGTATCACCCCGTCACAGGTGTGGGTTAGTGTTGGTCCACAGTTCATGCAGTGGGACATGGTGGACATGTTATTGTGGTTTGTCCACATGGCCTTACATATGGCTTATGTGGAGTGTGTTATGTTGTTATTTGGGTGTCCATAACTTCACATGCATTGGCAGTACGTGTGAGACACAGGCCTTTGGCAGAGGCTTGTGGGGCATTAAGTGTTGCTGTAGGCCACATGTGGCAGGCCACTGCATTCTCTCAGGCCTACAGTCGCAGACCACCAGACAGTATATTCCCCTGGTGTGACAGGGTAGGTGTGATAGGTGTTCATGTAAATTCCTTATATCAGTCTTGATCAGGTGGTGTGGATGCTGGCAGGGTGCCACGTACAGCTAGGGACACACCTGCATGGGACACTTGCACTGCATGTTGCATTCTTCCACTATTGCATTGCACAGGAGGGGTCATACTGTACCCATTCACCACAGCAGGGATATGGCCAGAGAGGTACCTGTGGGTGGTGTTTGCGTGAGCTGGGTGTATGTGTGCTATGGACAGTACTTGCATCTGACACACAGATATGCATGGGGCATTCCTGGTATGCTGGCATGTGCAGGTACACCAGCTGGTTCCCAATACATCAGTCCTACCTCCTTTGTGATCTGCAGGTGTTCGGCCAGACATCACCGGTATCCCCTACTACAGGATCAGTTGCTGGGATGCATACCTGTATGTACAATTCCAAGGGTGTCTCCATTTCACAGTGATACAATGTATACTGTATGTCTGGGGTACTTTTCCCTGTGTACTGCTTGTATATCTAGCCCAACAGCCATGCCATGTCAGTCTTTCAGTTGGTGACACATATTACCACCATGCATTTACATTGGTTTACTGCTAGCAGGTGGTATACTGGTGGGGATTGTCCTTGACACTGCAGGTGTGAGGGCTTTTCCCTGTCATCAGCAGTATTGGGCTATGGTCACCAGGTCTTACCTCAACATGCATATATACTGACCACTCTCACACAATATAGAACACACACCATCCTACCACACACAGACCTGCATATTGTGCACATGCTATAACCTATCCTGCTACCTTGGGCACCTCTGGGCATCTCTGCTCTACTCGTATTATACCTACTCATGCATGTTACTACATTTCTACACAGGATTAGGGGGGCAAACCTGACTGCTACTACATTTCTATGCTTGAGTGGGGGTAGGGGCACACCTGACTGTTTCTACATGTCTACATGGGAGTGGGGGGCACACCTGACTGTCATTACATTACTATGTAGGATGGGGGGGCACAAGTGACACTTGTACACATTTGCTATGACTGTACTGGTAAGTCATGTACTCCATTTCATTCTGTATTGCTATCATGCTGTCTAGAGGCACACCAGTGTACTACAGATCATGGCTTTGGTTGCCCTACATATTATTGTCTGACATTCTACCCTTCAGAACTGGCATCCCACTGCCTGCCCTGCTGTGGTCTGTCTGGGTAGGCCTGGGGGTGGAATTGACCCTAACCATTATTCTGGGGCCATGGCACAGGCCCTGTTTGGGTTTGTGTCCACCTGTCCTGCTGGCTGCGACTGTTGTTGGGTATGTGAACTTTCCTGACTGGCATGTGCAGGTCATATGGAAACACATTTCACACAGCACATTTCCTGCAGTTGCTTCTGTCTCCCTGTGTAGTACTGGCTACTATAGTGACTCCAGTATGTGTTACACAAGTCAAGGTGGTACTATGGGTGTCTACTGTCTGCTGCCATAACATTCAGCCACACAATTCCCTTGCATACTCACATCTGTACCATAGCTACAGGTGACAACATATTCTACTCCATTTGGCAATTGGTAGGTTGATTGACTTACCTTGCGGGTTCACCAGACTTGTGGATGGTGCTGGAGGGCTGCCTATGTCGGATGCACATAGTGCACTTGCTATACATGGTTGAGCACAGGTGGTGTCATGTTTGGCATTCCTTTTACTGTATGTGCAAGTCGGAAAGAGGTGTCATTCCCTGGGACCCTACTGTGTCAGTGCATGTGCTATGCGTTGCCTCTTTGCCAAGGTCAGGACATACTGGGCATACCTCTTTCTGCCTACTGGGAAAGGCTCAGGTTCTTCCTCTTCTTTGTCACTCTGTGCTTGTGCAGGCCTTGGCATTGGTGGGGGGCTGTGTGGCCATGCCCCTTGCAGTTCCTGTTGCAGCTGTTTCTGCAGGATTATATTGTGTAGCATCGCACATACCATAACAATTTGGGTACATGTAGCTGGTGCATACTTCAAGCCTCCACCACATGTGTCTAGACACTGGAACCATGACCTGAGCATCCTGAACACACGCTCTATTATATGTCTGGCCTGTGCGTGTGCCTCATTATGGCGTTGTTGTTCAGGTGTGTGTGCATTTCTGATGGGTGTCATCAGCCATGGCCCCATTGTGTACTCAGCATCCCCCACTAGGTGACCGTAGGGGATGTCCCCACTGGCATATCTCTGGTATAGCTGTGACAGATGCCATATGTGGGAATCATCATAGCTTCCAGGGCAGCCAGCACACGCATTCATTATAATGCCCTGGGCATCACATATAACCTGGCAGTTGATGGAGGGGATGCCCATGTGGTTGATGTAGGCCCTACCCTGCTCATGGCAGGTGCTTTGATGCATATGTGCGTGCAGTCTATAGCACCCACTACCCCAGGGTATTCTGCTATTTGGTGGAAGAGACGCATATTGCCGGTCAACACCTCACGGGTGCTGAGGAAATATACCCGCTCATTGGCATGTGCTGACATGGCATCCAGGAACTGGTGGAATACTCAGGATGCTGATGCCTGTGAAATCCTCATGTTATCCCCAGTTGTGCTTTGGGAGGTACCTGTGGCTAGTATACCTAGGCCTACACATACCTTGGTATCCACTGGGATGGGTTCCCCTCGTTTGGTTTGGTGTGTCAGGTGTGGATGGCACAGCTCAACTACTTGCTGTAGGAGGTCTCTATCCACCCTATAGCAGTCCACTATTTCCAGCTCATGTAGCCCCTGGTAGGTTACCCTTGGTCTGTACACTCTTCTCTGTCTCCTCACTGTGGGTTGTTCGGCAGCATGCACATCCTCACCACCCTCAGCCTCTTGCACATGTTGTTCTATGTTGCCTGCTGCAACCCATCTCATTTTGTAGGTTTGTTTGTTAAAAGTTCCCTGCTTGTATACGCCGGTGGTGTAGAGTGTGGGAAACTCCAAAGGGGAAGGTGTTTGCTTAGTTTATAGTAGTGTTCTGGGCTGGGCTGGGTTGCTGCCTATGTAATTGGCTGCGTCTGATACATTTCACCTGCCAGATATGCTAGTTCTCCTTGATTACCTTCCTACGGCTGTTTCCCTTCCCATTGCCCTTCTGTTTGGACCTGGGGCCGCACAGTGCAAACCAAGTACTCAGATGTACAAACTGCTGCTGTTTCCTGGTTTAACTTTTTTTTTTCTTCCTGTAAATCCCAGTGCACGGTGTGCACACCCACTTACAGTTTGTAATGAGTGCTGGGCAGGTTTAGACACACCCCCTAGCTTGGCTGTGCTAAGCTGGGAGCATACACAAGCCACAGGGCTCCAATCTGCTTACAGTAAGCCTGACACACACCCCATCATGTCACCTACCTCCTAGTCTTGCACTTAGCTGTTCATACTCTTACACTGTTGAGACCTGCCTCAGATGCTGGGGAAAACCGGGATTCACTATCCTTCCCCTCATTTGCATAGGATTGCCTGCTAATGCATAGTTACATGTGTCACACTGTGCCTCCCCCCTTAGCAACCACTATTCACTATCCAGGTTGTCTTTTGCCAGCCATTGACTTGCAAGGCAGAATACTAAAGTTAGACTGTTTATTTTAGGTTTATTTTCTTATTTCCCCACCGATCCCGTCTGCGCGCCACTGTCCTATGCTTCAACAGCCGTGATCGGCGGACATATAATAAAAGTTGTATTTTGTACATTTTGCATTGTTTGCAATGCCAATGGCCTTGTACTTGACCATTGGCATGCTTCCTCAATGATATGCAGGCTTTATTTGGGGCAGTCATGTCCCCGTTTTGCATTTTGCAGTACAGTACTCAGTTGCTAACCGTGTACATTTCTGTATATTAAGCTAGTCCTGCACATCCTGATTTCTGCTTCCTGGATAGCAGAGTTACCTCATTTGAATTTTTTCACCTGCAAATGGGTAATTAGCATACGGGGGCTGGGAACCTGTAGCACTAGTGCTAGAGCGCTCGTGCATGTCACACGAGCATGTAAGTGGATCGCTCGGCCACCATATTGCCAACATTTACCTCTTACACTAAGCCTGCATGCCATGCAAGTTTTTGAGAATCCAGGGGATTGTAATTTTACTTTTGCTTCATTACTTCTTTGCTGTTATGATAATGTTACAGATCAGATAGGAGATATGTGCTACATATCATGATGCCCAGATATACAGTACTATCATATGTTGTTGTAACTAGCTTCACAAGTAAAGATCTTGCATATCAAGTACTGTAATATTCAAAGGCATAAGACAAATTGCTTATTCTGTCATGATGGTATTTAAAGAAAGACTAAGAACATGTAACTTGAAATACATTTGAAAATACATTCACTGATTCCAGCCACTTGGCTTATACACAACAGAAATAATAGGAAGGTTATACTTAAGAATAAAAAAAAAATGTCATGCGGCAGGGCTAGTCACCCAGCATTGTAAACCTTGGCTCTAGATGACTGTCACTGGTGAAGTGACACCCCAAACCCATGTGCAAAAATGGAAATAAGGGTTGTGGACGAATGGATGGATGGCTGGATGGATTTAAAATGTAAGAAAATTAGCATGTTGTACAGGCAAGCATGATGTCAATACCTGAAAAATGAAACATTGTATATGCATGCATCATAATTCAAAATATTTTAGATATACTATACAAAAATACTTTTTTAAGTTCAAAGGCCAACAGAAGAGGGTTATATTTTATTATTATTATTATTATTATTATTATTATTATTATTAATAATAATAATAATAATAATAATAATAATTATTATCATCATCATCAAAAGGCATAAAGAAAAATAACAGATGGAGAATATTGTACAATATATACAAAATAAAATATGAGACATATGAAGTAGAAGAAAAGGTAGTTGCAATGTTTATTGACTATTTTTTGTGGGCAATTCTTCTTTTAGCTAAAATAAGAAACTTCTAAAGCATTTTTAAAAAAGTGAATATTTATTAAAATAATTTAATGTCTCAAACTTAAAAAAACACTGAAGTGAATGCTAATATTGTTAACATAATTAAGTTAAGCTTTTAAAACAAGTAAATGATAGAAAATCCATGTAGGGAAAATATACTTATTTTTTCAAAACCTGGAAATAGTTAATATGCTTACATTCAACATATACCAGCTTTGCTAAATTAAAAACAACAACTGATTTTTTGTAAACCCTTATAGCTATCATTACATGAAAATTAAAGTCATTATTGAACTCTGGTGCCTGCAGAGTGTAACTGCTGTGGAAGTTTGTACTCAGACTAGAGAAAAGACTATCATAATTGCTGACGTAGAATGACAGTTAATACCACATTTTTGTAATCATAGATTAGAATTATCTTCTTATTCTATGTAACATTTCTACCACTGACATGGAGTCATAATATTAAAGGAAAAAAAATGACACATGAAAGAAACACACTGACAAATACTGTCACTAACAGCATAACAGTGAAAAAGCCAATAATCACTATAGCTTATTTTAAATGGACATGTAATTAACTGGGTCTGTTTTAAAAAATTGACTTGCCATTTCATCAGCGTTCAAAACAGCAAGACCAAAATATCAAAAATGTACAATTATGAACTCCCATAACATCGTATTTCCTCTTTGAGAAAGTAACTACTTGGCCACCAACGATAACATTACAAATTTAACCCCCCCCCCACTTAAATATACCAACTCCAAGATCACACTACAGCTGAGAAATGGCAAGGTTCTTTCCCAGAGAAAAAAATACAATGTCCCTGGATTTCACAGTTGTAAACTTCTGATGTTTTCTTCTCACTGTTTTGAATGTCAATTAACCATAGAATAAAGATGTATTTTTAACACATGTATTAATTATGACTGAACCATAATAAGATACTGCTTCAGTTTAAAAACAAACTCTAGAATTCCATCTTGAATAAATTGTTATTGTTATTGTTATGACTTGGTTTCATATAAGGCAACCACTCCTTTAATTTTATTTAGAACTCTGCATTGTGATATTAAGCACAGAAGGATATTTAATGTATTTTCAGTTACTAAAATCACTGGCAATCGGACATAAGGGAGAGTGACAAAACATTTCAATAGGTATAGGGGAGGGAATGTTTTTACTTTCTTTTTCTGCCATTTAATCACCCTCCTTTGAAAAAAAATAAAGAGGTGATGTGGAAAGAGAATAGGCAGCACATGTACTTAGCTTTAATTTAGTTTGTGTCTTACAAAGCAAACAACAGAATTTATAGTTTATTTACACTCACCGTAAGGCAAATAGAACAGTCAACTATAATAGCTCTAGCAGTTCAGCAGGTAACTGCATATTTACACTTTGACTGCAAGTGCTAATACAAATAATTAATGATCACAAACTAAAGTAAAACTAAAAACACAAAGACATTACTAGACTGTCAACTAAATCAAAATGAAAAGAAGAAAATAAGCTTCTTTTTCCAGTGGAGATATATTATTTATTCACCTCAGACTCGGCAGTATAACACCCACTCCATGGCACTGGACCTAAAAAGGGATAATAAATACCACTGTATTTAAGCCATTTAGGAAAAAAGAAGGTTATGGGAA